>NC_031967.2:83175751-83475751 GCF_001858045.2 Oreochromis niloticus | reverse complement strand
GCAACCTACAGCCTTTAAACACTGTATAGAAACATTGTACCGGCTTTTGAAGGTCTGTTGGCCAGGCTGATACAATCAAATGGTGCGATCATGATCGTGCGATCCAGCTCTACCCTAGAAATTGTAGTGCAAGTGATCCAAAATCCTAGAGCCGGCGGGCATACAAAGATTCACAAAACGTTAGATAATGAAATTATAATCAAAAAGTGGCACTGTCTGTACGCAGTAACGAAAACAATATTTGGAGAAAAAGATAAAAGACACCGAGGAAGAGATATTTATATCCAAATCTAATGCTTTAATTCTAGAGTTAAATAAACTCAGAGCTAAATTTAATATTTTGTCATTAAATAAAGCTACAAAAAGTTTACTAAGACTGAAACAGTCATATTATGAACAGGATGAAAAAGCAAGTAAAACACTAGCTTGGCATATTAAACAGGCTCAGGATAAAAGAACAATAAATTCTGTAACTACAGATGAAGGACAGATCACAGCTGATCCTAAACAAATTACTCTTTTTGTACTTTTTCTAAACAGCTATACAGAACTGAGCATTTAAAGTCATTTTCATCAAAACAAAAAGATTTTTTGGATCAGTTGCATTTTCCTAGACCAGGAGTAGGGAGCTCCAGGCTTCGAGAACCGGTGTCTTGCAGGTTTTAGATTCAATTCAATTTTATTTATATAGCGCCAAATCACACCAAAAGTCTCCTCAAGGCGCTTCATTGATACAGAGAAAAACCCAACAATCATATGACCCCCTATGAGCAAGCACTTTGGTGACAGTGGGAAGGAAAAACTCCCTTTTAAAGGGAGAAACCTCCGGCAGAACCAGGCTCAGGGAGGGGATTTAGATAACATGTAAATCCAAGTGAAAGGTCAACTTGAGTTGCAATGGCTGCGACAGAATCTGAGTCTCATTTGGATCGGAGTCATCAGAATCATCCGATAGTTTTCAGGATGGACAGATACTCTCTTGGTCAGGTCCGCTGGTTCATTTTCCTTCAGCAGTGCATTAATTTTCCGAGCTGCCTCAAAACGAGTAGCTAGAGGACAAAGGAAGAAACAAAAGGACATTACAACAATCTGCTTATTACTCCACAGGTGTTTTTTTTTTTTTTTTTTTTTTTTTTTTAAAATCACCAGACCATGTCACTGGTAAGAAACAAATGCAAGATGTGCTGCCCTTCCAGTGATATATTCCAAAACAAGTATTGAGTCTATCATTCAGATGTTTAATTCATTTATTTATTCAATATTCAATAATTGGTTTGTATTCCTCACAGGAAAGTGAAGATGCTACCCAAAGAGATGAGACACCAGAACCACAAAACGTTTCACTGGTAAGAAACAAATGCAAGATGTGTTCCCCATTTCATGGCTCTCTTTTCTTTAGAGTAGTTCATTTGTATACTTCTCAGGGAAACAATGAAGATGCCATCCAAAGACAGGAGGAAAGAACAGAAATGGTCACAATGGTACAGGTACGACTTGCAGTTAAATCAGTGTTAAAATGCAATTATTTATCATTGGACAAACTATGACAAACGTCGCTATGACTGCTGTTTATGTTGCATATGCAGTTTCGCCAAAAAACAAGGATACATATGAAAACAAGTGAAACCTGCTCAAATATAACACTTTTTTTTTTCAACCATTCAGGAGAACATCCCTGAAGCAGGAGTTGATGTGAACTGCTCAAGTAGAATAACAGAAAATCAAAGCATAATCTCAATCCTCTCCTTTGCTTTGAGACAACACTGCAGGTGTATTAATGGAGGACTTGCTGTAACTACTCAAGTTACATTTTGCTGGGACTACTGTAGTTCTGTCAAGCAGGTATTTTCTGGAGAAACCTTGATGCTGATATTACAAACCAGTTTAAGCGACATCATTACTGTAGAGTTTGTACTACATTGGGTCTTCACAATCTTTGGAAGAAACACTTAAGATACCTTCCTCTAAACTGGCTTTCACTGTAGTGAATGAAGAACATGACACACATTACATTTTTTTTATTAGTATACCATTAAAGGATCAGCTAAAAGACATTCTTGAGAACCACAATGTGCATGATCTATGTTTCAGAGGTGATCCCAGTGGTAGCCGTGTAATAAAGGACATATGTGATGGCAGCTTGTATCAGACCTTAAAGTCTAAATGTAAAGATGATTTTCTGTCCCTCACTCTTAATTGTTATGGTGTACCAGTTTTTCAGTCTTCCAAATTTAGTATTTGGCCAATGTTGTGTTGCATTAATGAGATACCACCGGAGAGTAGAAACAAACATGTACTTCTATGTGCTTTATGGTTTGGATCCAAAAAGCCAGACATGTCCTGCTTCCTTAAACCATTTGTTGAGGAGTGTGCGAATCTTTCTCAAGTTGGTTTTGAGTGGCAGGATCCTAACAATCAGGCACGGCGACACACGTTGTGCTGTGTGTGATGCTGTAGCAAGACCATTGTTACAGAATTTCAAGCAATTTAATGCTGAATATGGCTGTGGAGTTTGCCTTCATCCTGGGATACAAACAAGGAAAGGGAATGGAAACACAAGGGTTTACACATGTCCTGATGAAATGCCAAGTGACAGAAATCATAAAACCACAGTAGAAATAGGAAAAAAATAGCTGAAAGACAAGGGAAGACTATATTGGGGATAAAGGGCTCATCTCCTCTTGTAGATTTGCCATTGTTTGATCTTATCAATGGAATGGTCCCTGACTACATGCAGTGTGTACTGCTTGGTGTGTGCAGATACATGGCATCTTTATGGATGGATTCTAAAAACACTTCTGAGCCATGGTACATTGTTTATGCTTGCTGTTTGTACACCAAACACCTCCTGTCTATTAAGCCTCCAGGTATCGTTGCTCGAGTTCCAAGATCTTTAACTGAACGCAAATACTGGAAAGCTCACGAGTGGCAGCATTGGCTTTTGTACTACAGCTTGCCAGTTCTGAAAAGCATACTTCCACAGAAGTATCACTGTCATTGGGCATTACTGGTAGAAAGGATAAGCATTCACTTGGGGTCCGAATTAAATACTGAACTGATAAACCACGCATACGACACATTAGTGTACTTTGTTGGAGGTGTACAATCTCTGTATGGAAAACAGCACATGACATTCAATGTTTATTCATGGTTGCATTTGACTAAATGTGTTGTGCAATGGGATCCTTTATGGGCTCACTCAGCCTTTATGTTTGAAAGTTTCAATGGGTACCTCTTGAAACAAATAAAAAGCAGTCAAGCTGTACCACAACAAATATGCAAACGAGTGTCAGTCTCCTGTGCTTTTCCTCGTTTAGCTAAGCAGTTCTTAACAAATGCAGCTGCAGAAGTTAAACAGTTCTGCAATGAAATAAGACAAGGAACCCAGCATGTCAAGAAGCATGTAAAGTTTACTCAGCTGACTGCCCTTGGTTCACCAAATGTAAGACAAATATCTCTGAGTGATCAAGCTGCTCTCTAAGCAGTTAGAGAGGTTCCCACAAACTCTGTGGTGAGTTACTACAAGATAATTTCTGTGAATGGGGACATTGTTCACGGTTATACGTACAGCAAAACAAAACAAACAAACAATTCTGTGTTGCTTTTAAAAATGGAAGTATTTTTGCTGTCTCACACTTTGATGATGACTCCCATATTTTCCTATAGCAAATAAACAATGACTATCCATTTCAACAAAGTGTCAATCAATGAACAGATGATGGATCAATAACTGCAGCTGGATTGTGTTTGTTCTCTCCATCGGATTCCTGTCAACTCACAATTGACACAAACACAGTGAACACAAAGCTCCAACTGTCTGACAACAACAGGAAGGTGACACGTAATTGCACAGTGCAGAAGTTAGCCAGAGGTTCTCTTATCAGAACTCAGCTGAGCTATATGTCAACTGTTCACTTTCCCACAGGCTTTTACAAAGCCATAAATACTACTCAGATAGTTAGGCCATGTATGTACATACAGTGTCCACATTCTACCTCAATTGTATGTCAGCTACTGAACACATACTATTGTAAATGATTTGATCTTAAATCTTATTATAAATGATTCAATCTAAAGGTGAAGGTGAAGCTACTGATTATGGAGTTGATTATGGGAGAGATTCGAAGGCTTTCAATTGTGTCAAATCTCATTCTAATTAAGGGTGAAATGTGCAGCTAACAAGGTCTAAAGCCATAGCGGTTCATAAAGGTGGCGCATTCACGCTGTCATTTCTGAACAGCATCTTTATTGGAATATGGGTTTCTGAGCTGAGTGGAATACATTTCTGTCAAAACATTTTGCAATGCATGTTCACAACATTTATGTATTTCAATGTAATTCCATTAGGCTAGTGGTGTGGTGTTTAAATGGTCCTTAAAGCACTGTCATAATGAATTTGGGTCATGTAAAAAGACAAAAATATATTTGTATTTTATCTGCATCTTTGTGGAATCTGCTGATTCTTTGCAAAATAATAAAAAGAAATATTTCTACAATATGAATATTCTTTTCCATCTTTTCTGTCTATATAGAATACATTCAGGTTGAATTTTGAATTTTACTGTGTTGATTTAATCATTTGTCAAACTTATTAGAAAAGTTTTTTCTTTAAATGTCATAATGCAATAATGGGAAAAAACATTATTTGAAAGTCAGGAATAGGATGCCTAGTTTTGCAAAAATGGCAAACAAAGAAATAAACTTTACACAAATTAATGAAAAGCATTTTTATCAATCCCAGAGGAAAATTCTAATGTTGTAGTAGGGTTTTATTTAATCACATGTTCAAAGCAAACTTCTAAATTTGTGGCTTTGAATGACAATAAGATGTGAGGGAATGTTAATTGTTAGTTGTTTCCTATTTGTGACAACACAAGTAAATCTTTTGTTCTCTATAAATCATTATCAAAATAAGTACACGGTCCACAATATTTCCTGTGTTTCTTGTGAAATGTTTTGTATGTTTTGCGCTTTCATAATTTGGTAGTGAAGAAAACACACGTACGTGAACGTGACTGAGTTGGGTTTTTTTGTTTGTTTGTTTGTTTTTAAATGATGAACAAAGGACTAGGCAATAGAAAATGAGATTTTAGAATGTGAAATGTAGAAAAGCAGAGACAGCATCTGGTCATTTCCAAGGTTGGTATGTGTTTTGCATTGTGTGACATTTGAGAAAATATTGAAGTAGCAGTAACATTTAGAGGTATGCAAGATTGAAAGTATAATAATTTTAATTCTTCAGAAGTAAAAACTCAGAGCGGTAAATTCCATAAATCCCTGCCTTACTGTTTATGAATGTATCTGTAATGTTGCCGTGTCTCACTTCATAACTATAAATGTTTGGGGGAAGAACCTTTCTATAAACATTCCTTGTTTTCTAAAGTGCAAAAAACTTTGTAAAATGTATTTGTGTATTGTAACATATGAAAGGCAGTATCTGCTGTCCAAATAAATCGTGATATCTTGTGTGTTCTATGATGAGGGAGTTGAACAGACTTATCTGTGTTGTAGACAGAGTTTATATTTTTAGAGAAATGGCCTTGATGCGACTCATTAGCAACCGTCTTAAAACGCCTTATTTCCAGCCACCACCTTTGCGTCTGCGTCTTAAAAACTTACAGCTGAGGGTGATAAGTTGGGATGTAAAAGAGGGAGTGGCTAAAGCTATCATTACAAAACATACTAAGGTGGCAGCCATATCTGATGGGGAGATGGTAGTCAAAGAGACATTGACTGTATCCCAATTCAGGGTCTGCAGCCTTAAAGTCCGCATTTTAAGGCTGAATACACCGGTAACGGAGGTCCGTTACTGGTAACCCATCCTGCCGGCGAGAACAGTGTTCTCTGTTCCAACGCACCCGCCCGCTCACAGTCGCTACTCAGGTCAAACATGTCACAGAAGTCACCCAAATAACATACAAATGTTATTGTGTGGCCCATTAGAGTGTTGTATTTGTTCCTGAGAAAATGGGCTTGGTTGAGAGTGAAGTTGGGAGGCTGCACACAGATGAATGTGCAAACATATTATACTAGATGGCAAACAGAAAAATGATAACACAGAAGTGTAACATGGTATAAAAATGTACTCCACTGTCCCGTCACATTCCAGGGAGTAAGGAGGAGACAGCTGAGCTCATCAAACTCCGGGGTGAAAACGAACACATCTTCACTGGTGCCAGGGACTCAGCCACAGCGGGTTGGAAGTATAGCAACAGTATGCATGCATAAATCTGTTGGGCATATTGGAGAGTGCCTGTCCTGCATTGTAGTTTGCAGTTAGCACATTGCTCACCCCGTTGCAGGCAAGGGGGAAAAAAAAAAAAAAAAAAAAAAAAAAAGGGGACAACCTAAAGAAAAAATACAAAGTATGTGCATTACCATTGGAATATAAATCATATGAACCCCATCATGTAAACTTGTACTCTTGCGGTGAACTGCCACTTTGATCCCCTTTGCCTGTCAGATTGCAAGTATCCCGCAACAGGTGAGGGGGTGAGTGGGAAGACCACTGCTGCCACCCGGCCCTGGTTTCTCCCAAGGGATGAGGTCCTAGGACAGAGGCCTTCTAATAAGCCTCCAGTCCTGATTGCTTCCATCCAAGAGGACACTCCAGGGCCCAGTACAGCAGTGGGCACCCAAGGGCAGGATGTGGAACGGCAGGAGGATGAGGCCCAGCTGGAGGCACAACCAAAAAAGAGGAAGAGGGACAGAGTGGATGAAGTCCTGGAACTGATAAAAGAGGACATGAGGCTAGAGAGGGAGATTGAAGACCGACATGATCCTGTCCACTTGCTCGGCACAACTCTCCTGGAGAAGGTTGTGGAAAAAACAAAATGAGTGAGGTAGTGTGAATAGGACCCATTATTGTACAGACACCTACAGGTCCCACATTTATGTTTGTGCAGGATATGTGAAATGTGGACAAAATAATTTAAGTTCTGTTAATACAAGTTGCACTTTTTATTTGAATTGTTGAACAAATGTGGAAAAAGAACAGAATGTACAAAGTCCCGTGAATAACAAAATGTTGTTACACTCCAACTGTATTTGGAGCAGTCAGTCAGTCATACTGAACTAAGAGGTACAGCTACCCCCTATGCCATACACATTAGTGCTTCCACACAATTCTTCAAGGCCTCTGCTCTTCCTGCTTCAGAAGAGGTTTGCTTTTAAAAGCAGAATTTGTTTTCCATCCTCAGGCTCCTGTGACTAACTTGAGGATGAGCTCCACAAATGTGGGGCTTATTACTGTAAAAGGGGAGTGTGGTGGGGCGTGGTTTGCAATGCCATTGCAGATGAGACGGACTCACTTAGTCCCTAGTGTGGAAATATTGAACCTAAACGACCCGGCTCAAAAGTTGCAATATAAGTATAAAGACTAACAGCATAATTTCACAAAGTAGAGGTTTTATTTGAAGTTCCATAGTAAGTTAGTGGTACCAACTGATTTAGCTAACACAAAGCAGGGCTCCAGAGTCCAACCAATTTGCGACCAAATCTTTCAGTGGTGTGTCATCCAGGGAAGGACGGATGTTGTTTTTGCTTTGTTGTGTTTTAATGTGAAGTGTGTTTATTTATTTTATATTGCATGTTTTGGTTATATTTTGTGCAGTGTTTTATTTATATTGCATGTTTTTGGTTACACCGTCAACTTGTCCGGAAAGACTCCGCCCCTCCCTGATTATGAAGCATATACACCTGCGAGGTTCCCGGAGGCCAATAAGAGGGCCTACCAGACGATAAACAGAAGGCCTGAGAGAGAGAGAGAGAGAGAGAGAGAGAGAGAGAGAGAGAGAGAGAGAGAGAGAGAGAGAGAGAGAGAGAGAGAGAGAGAGAGAGAGAGAGAGAGAGAGAGGAGAGGAGAGAGAGAGAGAGAGAAGCAGTGATGGCGGTCTAGAAGTGGCAGCTGCCGGCCGCAAGCGGCGGCGGCGCCGGAGTTGGCGTCAGGAGGGGGCAGAGACAGAGCGGCAGCGATGGCGTAGCGAATGGTGTCAGGCGGCGGCGCCTGCAAGCCCGCAGAGACACTGGTAGAGCTTGGCGTGAAAGCAGGGAAAGCCAGCGACGCGGGGCGAGCGGTCCGACGGCTGCAGCAACGGAAGCCCAGATTACGCGTCTGCGAAGAATTAGAGGCGGCGAGGCAGGCCAGTGCCATTTACCGGTCACAAGGAAGCAGCGGGCAGAGTTGAGAGCTCTGCCCACCCGGGGTAAGTCTTTTTGACTTGTCCCCTTTTAATGAACGCTAGCTCCCTAAAAGAGTAGTGACTGCTGCTGCCTTTCCTTTTTTAGCGCATCGGGGCGCAGAACGCAGAGAGGAAGGCGAGGACGCCGCCGGGTTCCCTCCCTGTATTGCTTCACCGGATTTGTTATTAGTGACTCTTATACCGTGGCGGACGCCACTGGACTTTTAACGTTGTGTTTTATTGTTGTCCCCTGGCCAGAGCTGTTTTAATCTATTTTTTATATCTATCTATCTATCTATCTGTTTAAATGTAATAAATTATATCTTATCCTTACAGTTTTTAAATTTGTGTGCATTCCCTTGGCTGCCCCACTGCTCTGTCCGTTTTTAGGAGGGTTTCTCTCTTTTTTAACATCTGTGCAAATAAAACACCTTCCCTCTCCGTTACAGGTGCGACTTAAAAAACAAAAAAACAAACAAAACAAAACACAATTTGGTTGCACCTGTGCGACCAACTGTTCGGGTAGCAGCAAAAAACAAAAACAAAAACAAAAAAAACAAAAACAAAAAAAAATTCTGTAACCTTCCCTGTGGTCAACAACAGACACACATTATGCCCCTATCCTGGACTAAACCAATCAGAGATAGTAAGGGGCGGGACCTCTGATTGGTCGTGGTCCATTTGAAAGTGCAGGTGGAAGAGAGAGGTGAGTAGCTTGAATAAAGCGATATCGATTCATTAAATCCTGAATCAACTTTTAAATATAACTGTTTTGCCAGAAACGCCAGATTCTCAGATTAAAGCTCACAAAACCATTTCAACAACAACCAAACAGCAAATGAGAGCAGGTACACAGATTCCACACAAAGATGTAAACACAGAGCGACCCGACGCATCAGAATTAACTTTGTCTTTCTCGGCTTTCTCACCCGATGGCCCGCAGACGGACACGCTGTCGGAGCTCACCGATTCTGCATCAGGTCCGCTCTTTGTTTACTTCTTTTTGCGCTGATTCTGAGCTGCAGGTTTTGTCTCTCTCCAACCAAAATTCACTGAGCCAGCAGCAAAAGAAGCAGCAAACTACGCTTCACATTTGATCAATGTCGTCATGGATTTTGCTGTTTTGCTTCCACGACTATTAAAATCACACTTCATGCACAGCTCTCGCTCTCTCTCTTTGTACTTCAAGAAGTTTCCCGTCTCCAATCTCTGTTTTCTGTATTATTCATTTGCTTATTACCCACCAGTCTACCGTTGTTTACAGCGCTGTCAGCCGCTATCTTTTTCACTTAAATGACCTCGGACAAGAAAGCCTATTTTTTCTGTTGTTCAATACTGAAGAAATTTAAACTTTATATGCAGAACATTGTAGAATATTTTTAAGGTTATCTGGTATAAAACGCCAGACCAGGAAAATCTCCTTCATGTTTTTCTGTGTTTTATTCTCAGTTACTTTCACACAAAGGCATCTGCTGTGATGTTCACAATTCTGATGAAGTCAGCACTGATAAATGATCAGAATTATAATATTTCTGACTGTCTGAGGCTAAGTTGAATCGAATTGGGACTTTGAAAACCGGAATCAAATGGATTATAGAAATCAGTGATGATACCCAGCCCTAGTGAGCAGCCTAGGCACGACAGAAGTGGATGCAGCTGTGGGTAATAAAAGAATTATTGATAACTTTTCTGTTAAGTTAAAGCCTGATCCTTCTGAAATTCATAGCCAGTGCTCTGACACGGTGTCATCAATCTTTGAATGCTGAAAAAGCACAGTGTATCCAGAAAAACACATTATATAAATTATTATAAAATTTGTGTGCGCATTACTTTTGTGCCAGTATGCCCAACCGGTATGCCCACGGCAAAAAGTTAGTCTAGAGCCCTGCAAAGACTGCTGGGCCTTCCTAAAAGCCTGCATCAGGTATGCTTTTATCCACACCTCACCAGGTGTGTTCAATTAGCAACAGCTGAACACTCTTTGCACTGTCATTTCAGAGAGATTAGGGGCTGCAGAGGGCATAACAGCATTTAATTAAGGTAAACTTGTTTTAATAATTTTGCTGTAGAAAGGTTAAACGTAACATTTTTGGTTGTAATATTTTTCCATCCATCAAGCTTTGGATCAGTGGCACAAAAGTATAAGTTCCCAGAATTTTTTGAAACATAAGGTATACTAAAATATTTAGTCATTTTAAAAATCAAATTAAAACTGTTAAACAACGTGAACTGAGAAATGGTCGTTGGATCTATGACTGTATCCTTGTTTGCAATGTTTATGTTTGTGGCCCTAATATGGGCAGAGACATGATACACTGCTAACTGCACACACACACACACACACACACACACAGTAAAGGACTCAATATATTCTCTGATTTGCTGAAGTTTTGTGCATATACCATATGGCAGGATAAACAACACCAGAATCAAATGATGAGATCATAACCAGGCCTCTGCCGAACTTCAAGATCTTTAAGGAGATCATTTAGCTATTTCAATCAGCTGTGTTGGATCAGTGACACCTCTAAAAACTTGCAGGACACCGGGCCTTGAGGCCTGGAGTTCCCAAGCCTGATTTATTAAATTCAATGATTTAGTCAGATCAAGCACTACAGCCTCAACTACACTTCTATGTAATAGTTTGTAGATGCTGGTTGCTGACCATTTCTAAACTCAAATATCTTATTAATTGGAAGCACTTGTGTCACAGTCTGTGTGGCAGACTGTGGGGAAGCCGGGGAAAGGAGGACCCAAACACTGGACAGTGCAGTGAACAGGGCGTTTAGTTACAGTGAAGTAAATGTTAACCCAATAAATCTCTGTGTATTCCCTCGACTCCTGTCTTGTGTCTTCTCCCAAAAATCCCTGTTTTGTGTCCTCAGCTTCTCTGTCTCCACACTCCCCGTGCTCTCTGCTGTTACACACTTCTCCCAGGGGAAAATAACATAGACAGCTGTCAGGACACACACTCTGTAACAGGCATACACTCTGACTGTAACCTAGCTCAGACACTGACGTGGAGTGCTCAGCCACACTGTTAAGTAGTTTCCCGACGAGGCTTGATCAGCACCAGGTGTGTGATGATCTTCAAGTGTCGCTAAACACCTGGCAGGGCCACACCCACCAGGCCTGAAGGTCCCTGCCCCAGCCACCCACACACCCCAATACACAAGCATAGACACAGGAACAGCAGCACAGCGCAGAAACAAACACATATCATATAAAGAGTCACAACTGCTCATGGATCCTGGGTTGCTCAGACCCAGGTCCTTGACAACTTCTGTCTAAATTGACATTCAAATTTACCGGGTTTTTTTTCATATCAGCCAGCTAATGCCACTTTTTTCTCAATAATTACATGTCAGAGTATTTTAGTTTTAATTGGATTCTTTTAATCTACATGTAGAATCGGTATGCCGTCCGGACCTGGAGCCGCTAGACGTTAGCTTGCGGCTGTACTATCTACCTCGAGAGTTCAGTCATGTAATCTGTGTGTTTACATCCCTCCGAGGGCCGATGCAGCAGCTGCCTGTGAGGAAAATACACACAGTTACAGCAAGACTGCAGACACAACACCCCGAGGCTTTCATTATTATATCTGGAGACTTTAATCATGCCACACTGGATTCTACTCTGGCAGCTTTTCACCAGTTTGTGAATTGTCCCACAAGGAGCAACAGGACAGTTGACCTACTGTATGCTAATGTGAAAGATGCATACAGAGCAACCCTGCTCCCCCCACTAGGGAAGTCAGACCACAACCTGGTTTACCTACAGCCACAATACACACCCCTCGTCCAAAGGCAGCCTGTCACAACACGCTCCATCAGGAGATGGACCCCAGAAAAGAAGGGTGCTTTCAGAGACTGCTATCACACCACAGACTGTGCTTCTGAGCCCACATGGTGAGGACATAGAGGGGGCAACACACTGTCTGATGGACTACCTCAACTTTTGTGTGGGCACGGTCACCCCTGCTAAGACGGTACGGTGTTATCCTAATAACAAACCGTGGGTAACACAGGAAGTCAAAGCTGTCCTGAACATGAAGAAGAAGGCTTTCAGGAGCAAAGTGAAGGAGGAGATGAAATCAGCACAGCGGGAGGTTAAACACTGCCTGAAACAGTGCCTTTAATACCACACGGCCCTGTCTGCTTCAGGAAAAACTAAACAGGATGCAAGTGGACCCCTGCTTGGTCGCTTGGATCTCTGACTACCTCACTGACAGACCACAGTACGTCAGGCTGAAGGACATCACGTCTGAGACTGTGGTCAGCAGCACAGGAGCACCACAGGGAACTGTGCTGTCCCCTCTTCTCTTGTGTATCTGGGATGATCAGGAAGAGGAGTACAGAAGTCTGGTGAGGAACTTTGTCACATGGAGTCACACAAACCACCTGCAACTCAACACCTCAAAGACCAAGGAACTGGTTGTGGACTTCAGGAGGTCCAGAGAAGGTCCACTGCCGGTTCAGATAGAAGGAGAGGAGGTGGAGGTGGTCAACAAGTAGAAGTACCTCGGGCTGTGGGTGGACAACAAACTGGACTGGTCATGCAACACAGAGCACCTGTATAAAGAAGCCCAAAGCAGACTGTACTTCCTCAGGAGGCTGAGGTCTCTTACCATCTGCAGGAAGCTCCTGAGGATGTTTTACCAGTCGGTGGTTGCTGGAGTACTTTTCTATGCTGTGGTGTGCTGGGGGAGCAGCACAGCAAAGAAGGACTCATCCAGGCTGGAGAAACTGATCAGGAATGCAGGCTCTGTGGTCGACATGAAGCTGGACACTCTGGTGTCAGTGGCAGAGAAAAGGACACTAAAGAAACTGCTGGACATTATGGACAATGCTGGGCATCCTCTGCACACGGCCATAAACAACCAGAGGAGTCTGTTCAGTGACAGGTTGCTTCTCCTAAAGACAAGAACCAACAGACTTAAAAACACCTTTGTCCCACACGCCATCAGACTGTTTAACTCCTCTCTGGAGGGGAGAGGGAGGACAAAGGAGGGGGAACAACTAAACTGTAGTGTCTTTTTACTGTGCAATACTTTTTGTTAATAACCAACGGTGCAATAAACTTCAATACTTGAAATGTGCAATTCCCTTGTATTCTTATTCCTATTTATTCTATTTATCCCTTTTGTATATTCTTTATTTATATATGACTCTATATTTATATATGGTATATTTCTGCTCACATTCTGCAACTTCTGTCCGTGCGTAACATGTACTAATAGTAACATGTACTATTTGGAAACCGAATTTCCCAGCGGAACCCACCCAAGGGATTAATAAAGTTCTATCTTATCTTATCTTAGAAAACAGATTTGGTTTTATATTTATGGACAGAAATTTGTCTCCAAAGAGTTGCAAATACATTCGATATAAAGAGTGCCCAAATGTGTGCAATGATTTGTGTGTAACTTTTGAGGACTCACACAAGCGTGCTTCAATCCACAAATAGGATGTAATCTGAATGCATATAACACTATTTTACAAACGTATACATCCAAACCAAAAATAAATACTGATCATTTGCACACCATTTCTTATGTTCAGCTTTATGAATCTGATCATTCTAACTTAAAAAAAAAAAACCCAAACTTTCCTATTTGTGCAAATGTCAAAAAATACACGTAACATCTCTGTCTCCTTAAAAAACTTTAAATGGGCATGTACCAATCGCCTGATATGCACAGGCCAAATCACATACCCACATGGAGGTTTTAAGGTAGATTTAACGCTGCCAGCTTCTCACAGATCCACAAACTTAAGCTTACAGTGGGACATATGGGCTTCCGTTTTTGTTTTTGTTTTTTTTGGAACATAACGTGGACGTTACTTTTTGGAAATAAACAGAAAATCTCTAAGACCTTAACCAAAAACTTATCAATTACAGACTCCACACAGTAGCCCGTCACATCCTGATGTAGTGGTGGGCAGATCGATCCAAATATCGATAGTATCGATACCAAGTCGGCATCGGTATCAGATTGATCAATACTAGCCTGGTGAGATCTATTTTGTACTTTGAGTTCTGCTCGTTCACAACACAAACCACCACCCGCCACAATAATAAAGCATTTTTTATTATTTAATTATAAATAAATTATTTCTCCTAATTATGTCCTGGGTTTTAATAATAAAAATGGAAACATCACAAAAAACACTTACGGTCATGAAAATTAATTGCGATTTACCAATTCAATGATGCATCCACCTTTTTTATTCAAAAGTATCGGTGTTTAGCAATTTGACATCATTTCTTCGGTATTATACAGCAGAAATTCTTGTCACAGGTAATTATTTTATTTTTTTAATATCTTTTAAAAACAGCGTCCGACAGTGCCGTACACAAGGGTAGATTGGTGCGCAATGAGCGAGCAATCAAGACAGAATACAGTTTAAGACGGGAAGTACACTGAGAGAGAGAGAAAGAGCTGTGCAGAAAGTGTGATTTCATAATTGAAGCATAACACCAGAAGTAAGAGGGAAATAATGACGATATTTATCAAATGTGAAGTGTAGTTTTGACCTTCTTTTGCTGCTGGTTCAATTTTGGTGATTTTTGGTTAGAGTGATGAAACCTGCAGCATCAGAATCTGTGAGATTTCAGGTTTCAGCACAGCGTGTCCGTGTATATGCTGTTGGGTGAACAATCCGAACTTTGTGTGGAATCCATTTATCTGCTGTCATTTACTGTTTTAGCTGTTTGGTGGTTGTTGAAATTTTGTGATTTTTAACCGCAATTCTAGTGTTTTTGGTGCAAAATACATCTATATTTAAAACTTGATCTAGGATTTAATGAATCAATGTCACATTATTCAAACTGGAATCGATCTGAATTGGGAAAATTGTCTTTTTTTAAAAAGCTAAATTGTTCCCTCTATCTGCAGCTGAACTCCGTCTGACTTTCCCCAGCAGACGTCCAGCAGATTAAAACTTACATATTAACATTTAAATGATACTGCATACTGTCTGTAACTGGTAAATCAGGCGTATCCAACTCCAGCCCTCGAGAGCTAACTTCCTGCAGCTTTTAGATGCATCCTTGTTCCAACACACCTGAATCAAATGAATGGCTTGTTACCAGGCCTTTGCCAAACTTGATGGTATGCTGAAGAGCTAATCAAACCATGTGATTCAGCTGTGTTGGAGTAGGGACTCATCTAAAAGCTGCAGGAAGGTAGTTCTCAAGGACTTGGACACCCCTGTGATAAATCATCGTTTGTCATTTATTTTACAAGAAGAAACGGCCACGTTATTTGGAGAGAAAAAAAATCTCAGGTATACAGCAGAAGCCCAGATTTCACAGTTTTGCATTCACTAGTGATGGCCAAATGAAGCTTTCTGAAGCACTGAAGCTTGTATTGAAAAACGGTTCATTACTCGAAGCTTTTCAACACAGTCCTCTCTGGTGACCAAAAATATGAAGAGCAGCTTGAATCCACAAAATAAAACCAACTGCTTCATAATGATAGCCCACTCTACAGAGTGGAACTCTGTCTCATATTGGGCTGCTGTTGTGTTGCTTTGAACATGTATTTTTTGGTGTTAAAAAATGTAGTTTATTTGTTTAATAAATAATTTTGACCAGTAAACTTTCCTTGTGTGAACATGCACCATGGTTTGGTCTTTATTTGCTTGTGACTTCTTGATGTTGGTAAATACAATAATTGAAAAATACCACGTTACATATAACATACATATAATAATGCACATTATGCAGTATGCTTCTGCTGTGAGGTCCTGCCTCCATGTACTTATGCATTTAATCTCTAGACGGGTATATTTATAAATAATATTATATTAGGGAAATTTTCCTATACATATTTTTGACCTGGGGGTAGAATTGATTGTGAAATGGAAAGGGAAATGCTCATGAACTTGCAAATTAAAAACATGATGCATTTAAGGAAACCCTTTTTCATTTTTATTTAAGAAGAAAATTAGTTCCACTGTGCGATGGCCGAATCTGTTCCTTTTCATGGAGATAATTTCTCCTGCCTTAAGGAAAATCCCTTCTCATGGCACAGAAGAGGCTGGAGTGCAGAAAAACTGGTAGAGATGCAGTTATGGCTCCACAAACTATCGGCTAAAGAGAATAAATAAATTAAATTGCTGCACATTTTGTAGACTAACATTTTAAGATTATTTTTTAAAATAAAATATATCTTTTTATAACATTAAATGTTACGAGTCAAATGGAAGTCATTCAATGATATTTATATTATGAAAAGTAGGGCTGCACGATTAATCGTTAGAAAATCGCGATCTCAATTCATACTTATGTGCGATCTCATTTCCAAATGACAACGATTTAAGAAAGAAAAAAAAAAAAGACGACGACGATTGTACCGCATTTTGATCCAGGACGTAATCTGCATGAAAACAAGCGCTCACTCTTCCTGCTCAACAAATGACAAGGGCGGGGCCTTATACCACGTGATACAGAAGCTGTGCTGTGTGATGCTCAAATTGGCAGGGAAAAAACAACGGAGAACACGTCAGGGATGACGAGAAAGTGACAGGTGAAAATCCGTCCTGGTCAACCACCCAAACATCAATAACGGGAACCTTATACAGCGCTTCCCTATACACGTCGAACTCCCGCAGGCACAAAGAAATTACGGAGGCTATCACTTATCACCTGACCAAAGATATGGCTCCCATCAACACTGTGCAAAACGAGGGATTTAGGAAAATGATCAACACCCTCGACAAACGCTACACAGTGCCGTACCGCAACTATTTTTCTATTGTTGCACTACCTGCTCTATACACGCAGTGTCGAGCAACGGTGGAGACGGAATTTCAAGCAGTACAACATTTTGCGGCAACCACAAAATGTGAGGCATTTGTTGTTTTTATGTTTATTTATTGTTTTTATAGAATAGAATAGAATAATCCTTTAATTGTCCCACAAGGGGAAATTTGGTTGTATCAGCAGCAAAAAAACCACGCATATACAAACAGAACAGGACACACAGAACCGAAGCACAATTTTTACATATTTACATCATGGACAATAGTTACCAGAGCAGAGTACAGTCTCAACTTTATGTTCAGTCTCAACTGTTACGAAGTTGATGTGCAGTTAATAAGTGCAATAAATATTTATATTGGAAAAGAAAATCGTGAGAGAATCGTGATCTCAATTCTAAGCAAAAAAATCGTGATTCTCATTTTATGCAAAATCGTGCAGCCCTAATGAAAAGCAGATTTTTTACATTTTAAGTTTTTCCCGTTTTCAGATAAAATAAAGACGCACAAAACAAAAGCAAACAGCCAGAACACAAAGCTGGAAAACCCACCCGATTGACCAGAATCAACTCAAAATACTCCCACACAACAGAACCAAATCTCTCAGTAGAATGATCAGTGGTTCGCTATCTGTCACCATCAAGAGACTCCACAAATCCCGTGAATGATTCACTTCGTTCCATTTGAATCAGGTACCGAAGCAGTTACGTGCGTAATGAAGCTTCAGACGTCACTGGTCACGTGACTTTTGCCAAACGAACTGTAGCCGGATGGGCTACTCGCCTTTCTTTTCTCTCTCGCTCGCTCTCTCCTGCGCTCGCTCTCGCTGCGCGCTTACGTTAACTAGGAGCCCACCTGTATATTGATTACAGGGCGGCGTTTACCTGTATAAAGGGAAGCCGGGTTTTCTCATTGGATTATTTTCCTCCCGAGCTTCTGGTGCGATACAGCGGTAGACGCTGGCTTGTTGGCTAAATTACTGAGGCGATCAGGTCGTGTGATTGCTACAGGTAGGTCTCCCCTTCGATTTCTGATTTCTCCCTAACGTCGGCAATTAGTCGTTATATTTCTGCGGCCCACTACAGCGCGGCTGTTTTTCTTTCCTTTGCTCTCAGCCGTGGTGAGGAGACGCGTGAGTGCATCCGCCGTGCAGTACAGCGCCTCCAAGTTCTGGGGTAAGCCGCTTATTTTATAGCTGCTAGTTTTGTAAATTAAAGAAGATTAAGGTTAGTTTTGCCTTTTTCTTATTTGTAGGATTTGATTGCTGCCGCACCCTCTCAGGGATCAACTGCCTGATTTTAAGCGAAGAGTTGAGACGCCTGCCTAGCTGCTGTCTTGTCTTGCCTTGTTTTATCTTGTGTTCCGATCTGTTGGCTGTCCAATTTTGTTCCTGCTGCTTGTCTCGCCTCGCCCCTGGGGGTTTTGGGTTTCACGCTAAGCCCCTTTTGGACTATCATTTCATTCCAGCTTTCGCGGCTGGTCGGGGCGATCCTCAGCTGCATATTGGGCTGGTGTTATAAGACTGGTACTGCCTCTCCCTTTTCTCTTAGTTGTGGAGAACTGCGCGGGACTGAGTGGGGCTACGGACAATCGGAACCAGCACCAGCTGTGGGCTGGCTCACAGAGTACAAGTACTTCCAATCTGTGCTCTGTGGTGTGTATGTGGGTGTATTTTATTGCAGACCTCCGTTTTTCTTTTAATTTCTTTTTAGTATAGAGAGCCTGTTTTATGTCCCATGTTTTTACCCTTTTTATGTGTATGTCTTGTGCTTCTATTTCAGCGAACTGAGGATCTACCAGCGGCCGTGGGACCTTAGGTGGCGGGTTGTTTTCCACACTTCCTTTGTTGTACAGCACTAGGTGAATAGACTATAGTAGGTTTTTTTTGTGTGGTTTTCTTTTGGTCCACCGCTGCTGGTAAGTCCCAGTTGTGTGTTTATTTTTATTGTAATTTGGGACACCGTTTTAGACATTCAGTGCGCTCTCAGTGTTTTGTTTTTATTTTACATTAATAAATAAAATTGTGTTAATATTTGAGTCGGCCTCAGTGTGCATCCCTGAACCTGTGCAAATGTTGTTGTTTTAATTACATTTCATTTTTAAAGTTTATATTTCCTGGGGGCTAGAATTCCCCCTCAGGTGGCGTTGTCATTTTATTATTTCTTTTATAACCCCGCCGACCACTTGGTCACAGAAGCAAGCCTCGACACAGTGCTTCTGAACCAGTGTGTTGTTTTTTTCGACACACGCTCCGGAGCCTCAGCTTCAAGCGGGCCATCACTAGCATTCACTGTAAAACCGGATTGGTGTTCATGGCCAGAGTTAAGTTACATCAAGTGTAATGTAGTGATGTAGTGTACATCAGAGATTTGTTGCATTTCAGCTAATAATGCTGAGATTGATTCACTCAGTTCAACCTATATACCAACATTCTCCTGTCTAGTATAAAGATTTAATAGTGTGCTGTCAGCATAGGGGATGGAAATCAGCCAAGGTAGCTGTGAAACATCTGTTTCCATCTTGTTGAGTTCAGCTGTTTAAATGAACAAAGAGCAGCAGGTCAGCTGATCACAGCCTGTACTGAACCTCACATTAGAAATCATTGTGAGCTCTTATTCTGTTCTCCAGAATCTGCCGAGCCACTACAAAAGCTCTGAGGGTTTCCCCAAACCGTTTACCATGTAAGCAACAGGAAAGAGTTCTTTTTAAGATTCTCTTTCACTGCTTGTGTCCTATAGAACGGATTCCAGGGGACAACTAGGATTTACATTACAACAACATTTGGATTCTCATCTAATTATATTATATTATATTATTAATTAGGGATGCACCGATACCACTTTTTTGAAAACGAGTACTTGCATTTCAGTACTCGCCGATACTGAGTACTTAATAAAAACATGATTTAAATTTACAGGTAACAGCTTTAGCCATATAATTTAACAAAAAACAAACAAACAAGGCACTAGTTTGGAATTAAGAACATTTATTTAAAATGAAAAGCATGTTGGATGCAACATATTACTGAATAAATAGTTATAAAAAAAAAAACAACAAAATGTAATTTTAAATTTGTTCGTCTGTTTCTCCGTTTAGAAGTCTCACTAGCACATTCACAGCTGGGACATCAGAGGCTAGTACGTCGTAGCTACTCACTTTTTTAGTTTTTTCCTCAAAAGGGGTGAGGATGGTAACAGTCTTCTCCATGCATGCTGTTCCAGCGCGTCTGTACGTCCTGCTGCAAGTCTCTTTATTGGCTGGTTGAGCTGTCCCTGAATGTCCTCGAGGCGGGAGTAGGCTAAGGCGGAATGTTTAAAATGCCCAACTATTTTCCACCCCACTAGTGATGGGTCGGTTGCGAACGAAATGGCTCTTAGAGCCGGATCTTTGACGTGAACGACGCGAGCCGGCTCGCGTTTGTTTGTTTTTTTCCTTTCTCTCGCACTTTTTTTCCGCTTCACTCCACACGTGAGCCTTGTGCTTTGCGCTGGGCAGAGGGGGGAGGGGCAGTAGTTACACTCGCAGTAGCACAGGAACAGAACGGGAGGGAGAGACGGAGAGCCAGGGACAACAACGTCACATTAGAAAGGTATAGTAATCATCCACAACTATTTTCAGTTGAGGATGATAAAGGATTCAGAAAGTTTATTCATGCAGGCCCATATGACAGAGAATGTGCATTTTCTTTTTCATATTTTAATTTATATTTAATTGTGTTGTGGTTTCCAGTGTTTTGTGTTGTTTCACTTTCAATTTGTTTAAAAGGAAAAAGCTGAAAATTTAAGTAGTTAAAAGTTGAACTGTGACTAGTTGATTTTTGTATTATATGATTTATTTATTACATTTTATGTGGAGTGAATAAATAAAAGTATATTTACGGTGGCCCCTAGAGACAAAACACATACAAACTTCAAAACACGTACAAACCCTGAAGCACGTACATACTCCAAACCACGTAAAAACTCCAAAACACATAGAAACTCAGGCTACGTCCACACGTACCCGGGTATTTTTGAAAATGGAGGTTTTTCTATGCGTTTGCACCTTTCGTCCACACGTAAACGGCGTTTTCGGTCACTGAAAACTGAGATTTCTAAAAACACCTCTCAGGGTGGATATTTTTGAAAAGTTTTTGCATTTACGCGTGGATGAGGAAAACGGAGAAAACGCAGCGCCTTTTTTGAAGTCACACGTTTTGTTTCGGTGAAATGAATTTCTACAATACTGTTTCTGTTAATTGTACTCTTTGCAGTGTTTAAATGCTTACATATACACACACAGTTACTGTCCCGCCACACATACGACTCGGTTCTGCTTCTTTGCCCCATTTTTGTTTACTGTTTCCCACCGAGGCTTCTAGACTTCTGATTGGCCAACATTTCTACACGCTTAGGAATATATCGGCACCTGTTGCTTTGGCATGCTCCTAGCAGCGTTTTCCTTCATTTCTGCATTTACATGTGGACGGGATTATTTTTTAAAACGAAAACGGAAAATCTCTGTTTTCAAAAATACCCGTGTACGTGTGGACGTAGCCTCAGAAGCACGTAAAAAACCCCAAAATGTACAAAAGACAACAGAAGTGCTCCAGAATGCTAGGCGCAGTGTTGAGCTTTTGTTACCTAGAGGTTACACAAGCCAGCAAGTACACTCAAAAAACAGATTCAGGTCCTTCTTTCAAAGAACACATACAAATTTTGTTAGTTGTTCAGAAATGTAATTAAAAAATACCAAATTAATTTGATTGTCTTTGTGTAAACCTAAAGTTATTCTAAACCAGCAGAGGCTGATTCTGAACACAAAATGAACGAGTTTGTTGGGGCACTGGGGGTAGGGGGAGTACATTTTTGGACTTGCGCATTTGTAAACTCAAAGAAAAAAATTCAAGCCCCTCTTTAAGCTTAAACATTTTTTTCAATCTCACTCAACGCAAATGTAGCACTCCAGCGTTACTGCAATTATTATTCGTGTGGTGAACCTAAATTATTTTCTCTTAAAGCAGTCTTTGTTACAAGAACACAAAGTTATTGAGTTACACAATGGTCCGCCCGCTTCGAAAATTTTGCGCTCTTTCAGGATCACCTAAATGAATGCGGCTGCTCTGTACTTTTTGGATAAAACTACACCTTCAGGTAAGGCAGAGGTTCCCAAAGTGTGGGGGGGCGCAGAGCCATTGCAGGGGGGGCGCGGTATGAAAAAAAAAAAAAAAAAAAGAGCGCTTGGACACTGTGGACAGGTTTTTGACGGGGCTCCCACACAAACGCAAAGCAGGAGATGAAGCATCGCCAAATATGTTTCCAAACCAACTTCCTTCCAAGCCAAAGACAGAAAAATATGTTGAAGCATATCTTCCCTTTGGCTTCACCTGCACAAGTGCCGAGGTAGGTCTCCCCTGCAAAATTAGTTTCCCTGCGTCGGGAGCAGCGCTGGGCTCTCCAAATCACGGACAAACAGTATCCCACATTCTTGATTTTTAATTCACAAACACTTCTTGTCATAACTAACTACTCCTGACATTTTGGACATGTTAGCTCTTTATGCAGTAAAGTTACAGTGGGATACAAATAACATCAGGCTGATCCTGCCGTAATTCATTCCCCCTGTTCAAATCACGGACAAACAGTATCCCACAGCTGTTTATGTGTTTAAACCCATTTTGCACAGAGAGCCATTTTGAAAAATGTATTGACAGCAATGTTGAATATTATTACACAGGAAAAAAAAACAACTACACGTAAAATAATTACACCGTGACGCCTCTGCCTTTCTAAATGCAGGGACAGTAACTGCGTGTGTATATGTAAGCGTGTAAAACCTGAAGATAGTCAGATTAACAGTATTTTGTCTCTGTCATTCTGCAATTCATCTCATGTAAACAATAACGTGGCGCACAGCGTGACGTGAAAAAAGGCACATACCTTTGACGTTGCAACGAACTGTGTAATCCTCGTCCACACGTAAACGCAAAAAAGGAGTTTTAAATAATCTCCGTTTTCGGTGAATCGCAACGCTGTTTACGTGTTGACGAAAAGCCCAAACGCATAGAAACAGCTGAGTTTTCAAAAATACCCGTGTAGGTGTGGACGTAGCGTAAAAGAGTTAGTAGTATATATTATTATTACTTGTAATTTATTGCCGTTTACTTGTATTTGCTTAATTGCTTACTAAATGTTTGAGGTGTGAAATAAACCACAATGGAGTTTGTAAACAAAATATGGGTGTGTGTGTTTGGAGGATGTGTTTGTGCGGGGGGGGCGCGAACATTTTCTTGTAAAAAAGGGGGGCCTGGCAAAAAAAGTTTGGGAACCACTGAGGTAAGGTAACATATTATTTTTTTCATATATCCAATTGTGTATTTCTTTATGAGCTGAATGTATGGCAATGCTATTGACTATGTGCACGTTAGCATATGCTACTTCCGGTGCGGAAACTCCCGTGTGGAGCTTTGTTTCCGGTGTCCTATTCGCGCCTTGTTTACGGTCTAAAACAAGTTAAGCAAATGAATGAATCAAGCGGCGATTTACATTTCTATAGATGTCTTGGGCATTTACCCAATATATCTGTAAATGATGTTCATCGACTTGTCGATATTTTTCCCCTGCACCTCAGGGCAAAAGAGAAAAGGGATTCAAATGTTATATTTCTCAGCTGTCCCTCGTTTATCGCGGGTGTTATGTTCTAAAAATAACCAGCGATGGGTGAAATCAAGTAGCCAGTTTTATTTTTTGACGCGTGGACATCGTGGACATACAGTACTGCACTTCAGTCACACTGCTAGCGATCGATGCAGCGATTCTGTACTGTACAGGAGAGACGTCACGGAGGAGATTGTCTGCAGCGATCAGGACGCAGGACACAATGTGATGTAAAAAAAAAAAAAGGCATGCAAACTTGCACTAAAAATCTGCGAAACAGCGAGGTGAAAGGTGAACTGCGTTATAGCGAGGGACCACTGTAATTTTGAAGGTAAATCACAACACACCCTTCATAAATACTAATGTAGAGAAACCCTTACCAGCAATCGTTAATTTTTTTGTGTGGCTTTTTTTCATGGTTTGTTAACATGCTGTGTAGGTGTGTACTTGACTAGCTGATATTGACATAATGGGGAAACATCTGGTTTGACTGTTGTTCACCTGTAGTTTGAATGCTGAACATTTGCCTGTTTAAATGTCTTCTGGATGCAGTAATGCAGTTCTGCTTGTGTTGAGTGATGTAAACAACTGATCGATCTAAACTCTTTAAACGTCAAAATTGACCATTAGATTTTTTATGACCCAACAGTGGTGAGTGTTCCCACCTTCTCCTCTTTGTAACTTAAAGCAATCTTTCCGTTTTCGAGTTTTGGACATGATTTTGGAGTATATCTTCGCAGTAGCGATTGACTGCAAAGTAAAGCTACCGGAAATGTAATTAAACTTCTAGTTTACTATATTTATGTATGTTTTATTTCCAGGTGAATGCAGAGTTCCTGCGGATCACTACAAAACCCCTTCAGGCGAAGTTCTTGGCTCAGCTGGACAATTTAACAGACAAGCTGATGCAGATTTTTGAGGGGAGCAAAGGGCCAAAAGATCACAGATATCATGGCGATCAGTAGTTTGGTCAGTACTAATGATCAGTGTTGGTCAAGTTACTTGAAAAAAGTAATCAGTTACTAATTACTGATTACGTCCCCCAAAAAGTAATCCCGTTACTTTACTGATTACTTATTTTCAAAAGTAATTAATTACTTAGTTACTTAGTTACTTTTTAAAAACACGATTTACAACCTGAATAGGTGATAAAGCGATAGATCTTTCAGCCCAAATCTACTTTTTCTGCATAATTCATCATACAAAATGTAATCAAATGGAAAAGTCTCTTTTTAAAACTTGTTTTATTAGTTTTAATCTTTTAACTTCATGCATCAAGCAAAAATTAAATTATATGCAACATTCTCTCACTGGAAGAAATTTGTTTAACATTTAAACCTATTTTCTGCACATTCCAGCACATAAAATAAAATATTTTTTTGTGTTTACACTCACTCTTTCAAATAGATGCAAGTAAAACAGCAGAAAATAAATAAAATCAAAGACTAGCGGTCCTGTTGCTCTATTTTCACCTGTAAAGCAGGACTGGGGTAGGCGGAGGTTTACCCTGGTGCAGGTGTGCCGCAGCGGTCAGTGGAAGATCTGAATCCGCGAGTTTCTCTGTGAATTTCACATTACGTCGTAGTACACTCGGTGCTTGCTTGGAAGTTTAGGGGTTTTTTCGCTGTAAAAAGAAGTTTTCTTCCCACGCACAACGGACACTAATGTTTTTGTCACTTTTTATGGAATCAAACTCAAAATAAGGTCAGTACTTCCACGCTTTAAACACTGCATGCTACACTCTGTCCCGCACTCGATATATTATGATCTGCAGACAGCTGTTGTCACGAACGTCGCACTCGCTTACGTCACTGTCATGAGACGTTCTCGCAAAAAATCACGGTTTTAGTAACGCAGTAACGCAGCGTTCCTACGTGAAAGTAACGGTAATCTAATTACCGTTTTTGCAATAGTAATCCCTTACATTACTCCTTACTTGAAAAAAGTAATCAGATTACAGTAACGCGTAACGCGTTACTGCCCATCTCTGCTAATGATAAACCCATCAATTAAATGCAATCAATGAATTACATTTTTTTCACCCTTTTTTTTCACCCTTGCATTAGTGTGATGACATCGACATAAAGAGGGAGCATACTCTTAAAAGCCTGGTGATCTACTTTAATGAAGATTCAGACCTACTGTTCAAGGAGTATCTGGTACGCTTATCACACTTTATTTTCTAGCTTCAATTTGAGTTAGGTTCATTGCACGCAAAATGCTCATATATTGAAATAAGACAATATAATTGTGAAATATGTATTATTCTTAATTAGGGATGGGTATTGAAAACCGGTTCTTGTTGAGAACCGGTTCCCATTGTTTCAATTCCTTGGAATCGTTTGCCATTTTTGCAAACGATTCCCTTATCGATTCCAGTCGCCCCGAATGACGTCACCACGTTGCGGAGCGTCGGAGGGTACCTGGCAGGAAACACGGCGCCTAAGCGGCTGAAACGCTTAAAAGTTTGTTTATACTTTACGAGAATGAATGACAACAGGGCAACTTGCAATACTTGCAAAGTAGATATTTCATTAAGGGAGGAAACACTACGAATATGCAAAAGCATTCGCTCACAAAACCGCTCCGGACTCGTGAATCTCAACCCAGCAGCAGCAGCGGTAACGTTTGCACGTCATCTCCCGTTAATGCGGCAGGTAAATAATCAACTAACAGTGCATATTATGTTAGCGTGATCTGCCTTATTACAAAACCTGCCATTACTGTGCATTTAGGTGACCATGATGAGACAGACAGACAGACAGAGTCTGGCTGGCGCTCGCTGGCAGTTGTCGCTGCAGTCTACCGGTAGCGTCTCTTTTCAGGCCCGAATGTCACCGAGCAGTGACTAGTTTGTGGTCAAAACCTTGCAGCCATTTGCCACAGCAGATGGTAAGTGAATGTGTTTAATTGTAGGCAGGGACATTACTGGATATTCTTGTGTAATTGCTACAGAATAATTTATGTTATACTTTGTTATTGCTACAGAAGAATATTTATTTTATGTTTATAATTTTCCCCGGGGACCCTGTGACACCCCACTGAAGAGCCGTAGGCTGTGGATCTCTTAAGATCTCACTGTTGGGTTTGTAAGGCCATGTTACTCCTAAATTTCTATCTTGTTGAAAGAGAAGATATAAAACAGTTCTAAGCTAATCGACCTTAGTGTTCTCCTTTTTAAAAACAAGAATCGATAAGAGAATCGATAAAGAATCGAATCGTTAAACAGAATCGAAAATGGAATCGGAATCGTTAAAATCTTATCAATACCCATCCCTATTCTTAATAGTAATTGTTGAAACTTGTACTGGAGAGCACCTTTTAAGGGGACAGATTCAGCAAAAATTCAATTGTTCATTTTTTTGGTGCTGCCATGTCTACTGCCTCTATAAACACGGCAAATGTGAAGAAAACATTCATCCATTTTCTGTCAGTGTTTAAATTCAGTTTATTTATATAGCGGTATATCACAACAACAGTCATCTCAAGGCACTTCATAAAGTAAACACTCCAATGAAGTTCAGTTAATTATGCCAATTAGTAAAAAGTCTTCTATATAAGGAACCCAGCAGATTGCATCGAGACACTGACTAGTGTCACTGGCAGCAATCTTCTGGTTTCCGGAATAATGTGCCTAAAACAAGCTGTTTCAATAGGTTCCCAATTGTCATGAAATAAGGGAAATTGACCCAGCCCACACACACACACACGCACCTACACCTATAGACACTTGAGGAGGTGCTCCTCTATTTCAAGCCCCTCCCAAGGGGAGGTACATAATACCTAAACCCAAACTATTGATAGAAAACAGATTGATGGGTTTTTTTTTCATGTTTGGAGTGTTTATAGAGGCAGTAGAGACCCATATTTCAGCACAAAAGGAGACAAAGCTGAGTTTTGCATAATATTTCCCCTTCCAAGTGACAGAGCCCTTAAACCTGAAACATCCTGTTTTTCAGACCTCCTCCACTGAGGATGAACGGCTGAGATCCACTGCAACAACTGTCATGGGTATTTACACCATCAGAAGAGAAGGCGTTCAGGAGCCAGAGGATGTTGGAGTTGTCATTGAAGGTACTACAGTTATGAACAACCTCGGTAGTGTCATCATGGCATTCATCGTCCTCTTTGGACTGATTTATGCACTTGATCTGAGCTATCCAAATGACCTCAAGTACACTTTCGAGTTTTGTCAGAAGATTTTAATGAATCTGGATGGACAAAGGCTCAGTACAAAGATGCAGCAAATGAAATTGAAGATGTTTGCTTAGGCAAACAAGACCCCAGCACAAAAGTTGATTTTGGCCTTTTTATCTCTTTTGTTCAAGCTGTGACCTTTTTTTTTCCTTTCTTTTTTTTTGAAAAATGCAAGTTGTCTATTTTTGTCTGCTGTTCTGTTGTGAGTGATGTAACCTTTAATCTATACTACTATCGATAGATAAAAGGACTGTGGGAATTTAGCTCAAAAAAAGTTTAATGGTTGTAACCAGCATCTTCTTTTTAATTGCTTTTGGGATTTTCAAAGAGACAAAACAAATGTTGACAAGTTTGGTGTCTTCCAGTGTTTTAAAGTTGGTGTTCCCGTTCTTATAAGCTTGTAAAAGTTTGAATGTAATTGGTTTTAGAGAAGTAAAGTTGAAAGTTTTTTTTATTTTTGTTAAAATACCTCCCCTTTGGTAACACAAAATGTTCTTAATGAAAACCTTTTATATATATATATACATTATATATTTGTAATTAAGTATTTTTGGGTTGTTTAAAATGTTCAGTGACTGGCATAATATGGTGTGAATTGCAATGTTTAGTAGGTTATCATTGTGAATTTGCTGAAAACCTAACTGCAAGTGTCACTATAAATATATATACAACGATTCTTACGTGAAATCAGATTTTACAAATTCCAGTTTGTTTTCAGTCTTTACAAAGGTGTGTGCTATTCAGATTTGATATTCATTTCAAATGTAAGGCACTTTTTTGTGAGCACTTTGATTTTGTTTAGGTTAATTTGACCATGTGACATGTATGTTTATTCACAAAATATTCTGTTTCTGCGTTTAATTCAAGTGAATAAAACTGAGTTGAAAAACAAATTTATTTTGTCATTATTTTAATAATTAAATTAGTTTTCTGGTAATTAAAATTATGATTTAGTTGAACTTAAAATAATCATTTCAATTCGAAAGAAAATCTAGCTCAAATGAATGACATTGTATTGAGTTGAACCAACCAAAACCTTTCACATCTTATTAATGTAATTTTTTTCCTTTTAAATGTGTTTAAAAAATTGTGTTCTACTGACTCAATTTAATTAAATTGTCAAAATGTATGCAGATTTGGTTGAACCAAAATAAATGTATTACGTGGAAAACCTGCCATCAATCAAATTGAGTTCATCCAATGACTAATTTTTATGAGTGTACCAACGACCGGTGTGTGGTAGTAAGAGGTAAATGAACTTTTTTTTTTTTAATTATTTGAATATACCGTATTTTCACAACCATAAGGCGCACTTAAAAGTCTTAGATTTTCTTCAAAAAGTACGGCACGCCCTATAGTGCAGTGCGCCCTGTGTGTTGTAATGAGGACATAGTAGAGAACACCATGAGAACGCTAAAGGGTGAAGTGTGGACGTTGACTGTAGCGGTATATACGATCGCACATACCTGTATAAAAGAACAGGTATGTGCGTTATGCAGGACATCGTTGTTTTAACAACCCTGAAAATGGCAGAGACACGCTTACGAAGCACAGTTTAAACTGAAGGCCATCAGCTACGCGGAGGAACATGGAAATCGAGCAGCGGCGAGAGAATTTAAGATTAACGAATCGATGGTTCGCAAGTGGAGGAAGCTAGAAAACAAGCTCCGGCAGGTCAAGAAAACGCAGCTGAGTTTCCGCGGACATAAGGCGAGGTGGCCCGAGTTGGAGGAAAGACTCGAGCGGTGGATCATCGAGCAAAGAACGAGCGGGAGAAGCGATTCGACGGTCACCATTCGGCTAAAAGCAGTTTCACTAGCTGAAGAAATGAACATTGAACATTTCCAAGGAGGCCCGTCTTGGTGCTTTCGTTTCATGAAACGGTGCCATTTTTCCATCCGGACCAGGACTACGGTAGCGCAGCAACTTCCAGCAGATTATAAGGAAAAGCTGGCCATCTTCCGCTCCTACTGCAGCCATCACATCGGCGACAAAAACATCCAGCCCAGCCACATCACAAACATGGACGAGGTGCCGCTCACTTTCGACATCCCGGTGAGTCACACTGTGGAGAAGAAGGGGACCAGCATGGTAGCGATACGCACAACGGGGTATGAAAAGTCTTCTTTTACTGTTGTGCTTGGCTGCCATGCTAATGGACAGAAACTGCCGCCTATGGTGATTTTTAAGCGAAAGACTTTGCCTAAAGAAAAGTTTCCAGCAGGAATCATCATTAAGGCAAATGAAAAGGGCTGGATGGATGAAGAAATGATGAAAGAGTGGCTGAGGGAGGTGTATGTAAGGAGACCAGGTGGTTTTTTCCACGCATCACCATCGCTCTTGATCTGTGACTCTATGCGTGCCCATCTCACAGCCGATGTGAAAAAACAAGTGAAACAAATGAACTGTGAGCTTGCTGTCATTCCGGAAGGCCTGACAAAGGAACTCCAACCGCTGGACATCGGTGTGAACCGCCCGTTCAAAGTAAGGCTGCGAGCGGCGTGGGAGCGATGGATGACCGATGGAGACCACAGTTTCATCAAGAGTGGAAGGCAGCGCCGGGCGAGTTACGCCACAATTTGCCAATGGATTGTAGATGCTTGGGCTAACATGTCTGCTGGCACTGTTGTTCGAGCTTTCGCAAAAGCCGGCATCATTTCCGAGGAGCCACACGGCACGGAAAGTGACTCTGACAGTGAAGAAAGTGAACCTGGAATGTTTGATGGCGATTTAGCGCAGCTGTTCAATTCAGACACAGAGGATGAGGACTTCGATGGGTTTGATTGATGATAAAAATGTGAGTACCAAACTCAGTTTTGCTCCTGCTTTATTTTTAAATACGCACACTTGTATGCTTGTGTGTTGTTGATGATGACGATTACTGGTAATAAAAATGTGAGTACCAAACTCAGTTTTGCTCCTGCTTTATTTTTAAATACGCACACTTGTATGCTTGTGTGTTGTTGATGATGACGATTACCGGTAATAGAAATGTGAGTACCAAACTCAGGTTTGCTCCCGCTTTATTTTTAAATACGCATACGGTACTTGTATGCGCCCTATAATCCAGTGCGCCTTATGTCTGTGTTAAATACAGTAATGGCACACATAACTGAGACTGCGCCTTTTAGTACGGTGCGTCTTATGGTCGTGAAAATACGGTATATGAGTGCTTGTGTATAAATACACAAACAATACACATATGCTTTCAATTGTGTAATTTAAATGATCTAGGTAGCTCTGATTTGAAGTTCAGTTAACTCTAGAAATGTGTTTTAGAGTTTGTACGTGGTTTTTGGAGTTTTTACATGTTTTGTCTCTAGGGGCCACTGTATATATTTATATATAAACATATATAAATAAAACCACTTTTTTTAACATTAGTGATTCCTTTTGTCCATAATTTTATATTATTGTAATAATAAATTAATTAAAGCAACAAAACAACCTGAAGAGCCGGTTCGGAGCCGAAAGAGCTGGCTCTTTTTAGTGAGCCGAGCCGAAAGAGCTGGTTCTCTAAAAAGAGCCAGAAATCCCATCACTACGCCCCACTGCTATAGCATCAGCTATAAGCCCTCGTGAACAGCCAGTTGGAGCGTGTGCGGGACACACGGCAGACTTGGGAGCCCTGCGTCATTCATGGCTTTAATCATGTTTTTGGCATTGTCACGAAGCACAGCATGTACTGATGTTTTATGTATATATATATATTTTATGTTGTATGTATGAAATGCTCCATGTCTGGGGCATTTCCTGAAACACATGCACTATAGCCTGGCTGGTGTGCGAGTTGCAGAATTGTTTGGCATGTAATATGGCTCGTTGCGGTGTGAAACTCGTCTATCCACTGGGAGGTTAGGCTAATTAGCGACACGGGGCTAACACTGCTTGTCCAAATATCCGTGGTGAAACTAAACGCACAGGAGGCTTGCAGTATGCTGTGGATATGTTTTTTCACGGACTCGTGTAGTTTAGGCAACTCCGTGTCAGTCATGTAGTGGCGGCTTGGGGCATCATATCTGGGCTCCAGAACATGTAGGAGACGCAGGAATCCAACATTTTCTACCTCCGAGAGTGGCTGGTCACTCAATGCAATGTACTCGATAATTACCTGTGTTATTTTCACAGCACGTGGATTGTCTCTGGACATTTTCTCTCCTCTTGCAAGAGTTTGCTGCAGCTCTGAGCTGCAGCCGGGGCCTGGGGGCAGGAACTCGGCGCCTGTGATTAACCCCTTACACGCCGCTCAAACATAGACATTTCTCAGACCGTGGTATTGGTCTCCGGTATCGGGGGACTTTTAACGAGTACGAGTACTTTAGAAAATGTGGTATCGAGGTCGATACCCAATACCGGTATCGGTGCATCCCTATTATTAATGTTAAGGTTCAGTTTGTATACAATTACAATAGGTTACCATTGTCCTGCAATGAGTTGTTTTTTTTACCTTTTTAATTTCAAGACATTTAGGATGCTTTACTTTTTATTAAAGTGTTCTTCAACACTAGTATCTGTACTTCTGCTTAAATAAATATTGTGTGTACTTTTACCACCTGTGCTCATAGCTATGCATTGTTAAATGGTCCTAGAAAAATGCACACACTAATGGTCCTAATGGCACAAAACGGCCAGGCCCCAAAAAGTGCTATAAAATTATTATTTATTCATATTTTTTTCCACTTTAAATTGGTCAGTCTTTTAAAACTACTTCTCCCTGAAATATTCATATAAAGTTTTAATTATATTTTTGTTGTTTTAACCCTTTAAATCCCAGTTTAATTACATGAGCGCCCTGTTTTTTTAGCCCCAAAAAAGAAAAAAATTAAATATTTTCAAAAAAAACCATTTGAAGTAATATTCGTTTGTTATTATAATTAGGCCTTTGGATGGACCAAAGATTGGCACCAACATTCATTCTGATCCCCTTTTATTTTTTTTGCAGGAGCCCATTTCAAAAAATGCACACACTATCGGTCCTAAGGGCACAAAACGGCCACGCCCCAAAAAGTGCTATAAAATTATTATTTATTCATATTTTTTTCCACTTTAAATTGGTCAGTCTTTTAAAACTACTTCTCCCTGAAATATTCATATAAAGTTTTAATTATATTTTCGTTGTTTTAACCCTTTAAATCCCAGTTTAATTACACCAACATTCATTCTGATCAGTTACTATTTTTTTCTAGGAGCACAGTAAATGTAATATATTGGTAACTTCTTGCTTATGCTAAATGCTTATTACCATTTATTATTTACTTAGCATTTAGTGATAATAAGCAATATTACCATGTTGTGTTCTAAAATAAAATAAAAATAAAAAATACAACATCACTTTGAACCAGAAAACATTTATTTTACAACTTCAGAACAATGAACACTGTTTGGAATGGGGAAAGGTATGAGAGAGATGAGATATGAGAAAGAGAGAGAGAAGGGGGAGGGGGGGGGAGCCCTGCTCAGGTGGAGCAGTTGCTGCAAATGGTCAGGGTGTGGTCCTTACATACTTCATTTCCACATTTGCAGCAGGTGGTGACGACTCTTCGTCTTTTTATTGAGCAAAGGTCGCATTGCCTCCTGGCCTTCGCTCTGGGGGCTGCAGAGGGGGCTGCAGAGGGGGCTGAAGCAGCAGCATACTGGGCATGTCTCACAAACTCCGCTGTGAGTGATGGGCGAGGAAGGCGCTCTCTCCTTGCCATGTGAGGTTTCACTAAAGCTTCCCCCATCTCCTCGATGTAAAGAACTCCTCCTATGTGATTTGGACTGCTTCCAGGCTGGATCGACTGCGGTCCACAGGACGAAACCGTTATAAAGGGAGACGTCAATCCTATGATGGAACAGAGCTAATGGCCACCGCCTCGTTCGCCTCCTGCAGGAGTAGGCACACACAGCCTGATCAAAACAAAACAAAACAAAACATTAAACCTATGTATATTTTACACAAGAATATATGAGCAAGAATGAATAAATTCGTGCGCAACTGATGCGTAATGACACCTACCTGATCAAGTCTGTCGACCCCTCCTTTGGATTTGTTGTAGTCCATTATAATTTGAGGCTTTCTTTTGGCGTCATCGCTCACGCTTGGGGTGCGGTGTTTCGTGCTCAATAAGAGCACATTTTTGCTGCGGCGGGGCACGTAAGACACGGCCGTGTGGGTCATCCTGAAAGCGAAAACGGAGGAAAACACCTCCCTCCCCCTTGTCTGAAGGAGCTGCGGCGGAAGCTCTGGTTTATTTTTTCTGATGGTTCCAACCAGGGTCATTTTTCTTTTGAGTAGTTCTTCTGACAGAGGAATCGATGTGAAGAAGTTGTCACATGTGACAGCGTGTCCCTGGAGCCCCTCTGTCAGCTCCAAAACGACCCGCATTCCCTGGTTGACTTCAGGGCGTTCGCCAGCTGCTTTGCCTGTGTACAGCTGGACTCTCCAGGCGTATGCCGTATCCACGTCACAGGCTGCCCATATTTTCAGCCCGTACTTCCCTGGCTTCTTGGGCATGTATTGTCTGAACCCGCACCTCCCTCTGAACGGGACTAGTTGCTCGTCCACACATATTTCCCTGCCCGGGCAGAACATCATTTCTAGGCGGTGGGTCCACATATCCCAGATGTGACGAATGGGAGCCAGTTTGTCACAACGGCGTCTCGGTCTCGAAAGTTTGTCATCAAACCGCAGAGCCCTGCTAATGCGGTGAAATCTTTTTTCTGACATGGTAGCCCGAAATACCATGCGGCCAGATTTCTCATTCCACAGACTGAGCGTGGACTCGTGCTTGGACCGGTAAACTCCTGCCAGGATCAGTAGCCCCACATAAGCCCGGAGCTCGTCGCTGTCCACGTCTTTCCAATTCGCGATCGTACGCCTCCCCTGGAGATTGGTCTTGGACACAATATGCAGCATGATTTCATCCGTGACAAAGAGTAAAAAGCTGGATAGCGGGTCACAGATCCGAGCGGTGGCGTAATGCGTAGGTCCGGTGTTCCCAATAGCGGCTGGAACATAACGCAGCGTCTCGGCGTTTGTGGGATTCCACGTTAATCCATTTTTACCAATCCACCCCGCTGGTGCTTCCTCCATGTCTCCGCTCTCAATTTCAGAAGAGTCGGCTCCGCGTGAGTCGGAACCGGACTCCTCCATTTCCTCCCCCGTTGAAATCTCCGCGTCATCCCCAGAGTCCTCTGCGGATGACAAGGAGCTATCCTCGGACTCGGGATCCATGACCATTCTCAGCGCTTCTTCAGTGTTGTAATGACTTGCCATTGTGAAAAACACTGCTCCTGCGCTAGAGCTCATATTTATAACCACGGCAGATGCGTAAACAACCCGCGCTTGCAGACAAAACAGTCTTTGGTTCTTAGTTTTACATTTGATTTGTTTGTATTGCAGTGTGGACATCAAAGGAGAAAAAACGTTTGAAATCAGACGCACACTCTTTTATTCTAAGGTTAGACACACACTCCTTTATTTTTTTTTTTAGACACACACACATTGGTAGTGACCCACACTCATCATTTGAGCTGAAAAACACTGCTGTAAATGTGGGATTTTCAAACAGGCGTTAAATGTGAAAATAGGGCGCCACCTGGTGGACAAATAAAAAAAATTACAATTTGAAGGCCCGGACTCCAAAATGTCACCAAAGCTTGGAGGATGCGAGTACAATTAGTTGTAATGATCGTGGAATGAAAAATAGCGTTTATAATGGGTTTCAATGGGGCACAAATCGACCACTAGGACCGATAGTGTAAGTTTTTTTGTAGCTTAGCCACTGAAGCTAATTTAAGGAAGTCAGACTTGAATTTTGAAATAAAATTATAACAAACTTTTTTTTAGAGAATTTGGCTATATTCCATTCAACACAGTGCAAATGGCTTGGAACTGAAAAACCAAAAAGCCACAAAACGACCCTAGGACCATTAGAGGGAGGTCTAAGGAGCTTGGAAAGAAAAGTGTCTGGATTTCTTTGAGTTGCTTGAAACGTTCCACCTCTCATCCGAGAAGATTCTTCAGTTCTAAGGGTCAAAATCTGGAGAGTCCCAAAATTTAAACATAGTGGGAGTATCCCCCGCCCCACCAGTGAGGGACAAAGGACCCCCTGATGATCCTCTACCTCAGTGGTTCCCAAACTTTTTTTGCTAGGCCCCCCTTTGTTTTACAATAAAAATGTCCCCCCCCCTCACGTGCACACACGCACACATCCTCCAACCACACACACCCATATTTTGCTCCATTGCAGTTTATTTCACACCTAAAACATTTAGTAAACAATTAAGCAAGTAATCTGCAATAAATTACAGGTAGTAATGAAATAAACTACCAACTCTTTTACACTCCGTCCGCACCTACACGGGTATTTTTGAAAATGCAGTTGTTTCGTCAACACGTAAACGGTGTTTCGAATCACCGAAAACTGAGATTTTTTTAAAACTTCTTTTTTGCGTTTACGTGTGGACGAGGAATACAGAGTTCGTCACGCAACATCAAAGGTATGTGCCTTTTTTCACGTCACGCTGTTCGCCACGTATACATGAGATGAATTGCAGAATAGCAGATCGAGACAAAATACTGTTAATCTGACTATCTGCAGGTTTTACACGCTTACATACACATGCAGTTACTATCCCTCCATTTACAAAGGCAGAGGCGTCACGATGTTATTATTTTACATGTAGTTGGTTTTTTTCCTGTGTAATAATATTCAACATTGCTATCAATACATTTTTCAAGAAATGCCTCTCTGTGCAAAATAGGTTTGAAAACATAAACAGCTGTGGGATCCTGTTTGTCCGTGATATGAACCAAGGGGACAAATCGGCAGGATCAGCCTGATGTTATTTGTATCCCGCTGTAACTTTACTGTATAAAGTATAGTATAGTATGTATATCTCCATAATGTCATGAGTAGTTAGTCATTACAACAAGTGTTTGTGAACTAAAAATCACGAACGTGGGATACTGTTTGTCTGTGATTTGAACAGCCCAGCGCTGCTCCCGATGAAGGGAAAACAAATTCTGCAGGGAGACCTACCTCGGCACCTGTGCAGGTGAAACCAAAGGGAAGTTATGCTTCACCATATTTTCTAGTCTTTGGCTTAGAATGAAGTTGGTTTGAAAACATATTCAGCGATGCTTCATCTCCTGCTTTGCGTTTCTGTAGGCGCCCCGTGCTAGCAGTGTCAAAGTGTTTTGTTTATTTTCCCCCCTTTTCATCCCACGCACCTGTGACCAAGTGGTCGGCGGGGTTATAAAAGAAATAATAAAATGATAACGCCACCTGAGGGGGAATTCTAGCCTCCAGGAAATATAAACTTTAAAAATGAAATGTAATTAAAACAACATTTGCACAGGTTCAGGGATGCACACTGAGGGCTATTAACACAATTTTATTTATTAATGTAAAATAAAAACAAAACACTGAGAGCGCACTGAATGTCTAAAACGGTGTCCCAAATTACAATAAAAATAAACACACAACTGGGACTTACCAGCAGCGGTGGACCAAAAGAAAACCACACAAAAAACCTACTATAGTCTATTCACCTGGTGCTGTACAACAAAAGAAGTGTGGAAAACGACCTGCCACCTAAGGTCCCACGGCCGCTGGTAGATCCTCAGTTCGCTGAAACAAAAGCACAAGACATACACATTAAAAGGATAAAAACATGGGACATAAAACAGGCTCTCTATATACTAAAAAAAGAAATTAAAAGAAAAACGGAGATCTGCAATAAAACACACCCACATACACACCACAGAGCACAGATTAGAAGTACTGGTACTCTGCGAGCCAGCCCACAGCTGGTGCTGGTTCCGATTGTCCGTAGCCCCACTCAGTCTCGCGCAGCTCTCCACAACTAAGAGAAAAGGGAGAGGCAGTACCAGTTTTGTAACACCAGCCCAATATGCAGCTGAGGATCGCCCCGACCCGCCGTGAAAGCTGGAGTGAAACGATAGTCCAAAAGGGGCTTAGCGTGAGACCCAAAGCCCCCAGGGGCGAGGTAAGCAGCAGGAACAAAATTGGACAACCAACAGATCGGAACCCAAGATAAAACAAGGCAAGAAAAGACAGCAGCTAGGCAGGCGTCCCAACTCTTCGCTTAAAATCAGGCAGTTGATCCCTGAGAGGGTGTGGCAGCAATCAAATCCTACAAATAAGAAAAGGCAAAACTAACCTTAATCTTCTTTAATTTACAAAACTAGCAGCTATAAAATAAGCGGCTTACCCCAGAACCGTAGCTTGCCTCCACCAGTGTGTGAATGTGAGCGTGAATGAATAATGTCATTGTAAAGCGCTTTGGGTGCCTTGAAAAGCGCTATATAAATCCAATGCATTATTATTATTATTATTATTATTATTATTATTATTATTATTATTAAGGGAGGAGGAGACATGGGACTGATCAAAGGAAGCCGGATTGAAGGATGAGGAAATGAGAGAATAGGAAGTTTGATGCATGGCAGCTTTTACCTTTGGCATTTCTTGTGGATTCAACCAGAGAAATGGGAGCAAATGGTGTGTTTCCATGACAGGCTGGTAGTATTAATGTAGCTCCAGATGCAGTTTAAACATCTGTCTGTAACGTGTGGATATGAAGTCAAAGTAAAGTCACATTTTATTTATAGAGCACCTTTCAAGACGACCATGACAAATCATGACATCACACTGGTTCATCCTCGAGTTAGGAGCCCTTTCATGCTTAAATGCTTCAGAGGTCAGAGTCTTCACAAAGAAACTGGAGCTTCTCAGTCATCCAGGTCATGCTAGTCATGGATGAATCGGAGCATGTAGTCATCCAGGAAAAAAAATGAACCAGGATTATTTCCCACAATCAGGATACCCCAGTGGGGGTGGCGGCGAGGTCGCCCAGGCCTGCAGCAGTGCCGGCAGCTCCGCCATCCTCCCCAGGTGGCATTCGCTCTCCTTCCACAGCTCTTCCTGTTGGTGGCGCACCTCTGCCACCTGCTCCTGCTGGGTAGCCGCTATTTCGGGAACCCTCTGGGCCAGTTCCTTCCTCTGGCTCGGTTGTAGGCCCGCCATGCGACTTCCTGGGTTTCAGCACCACTGTGGTGTGAATCAGACACGGCGGGTCCAGAGAGTGTTGTTTTGAGCCATTTTATCTACCACGGATGCAGCTCACAAGCTGCCAGCCGCACATGCAACACATCACAATCTTTACTATCCTATCCTCCCGTGTCACTTTAAGGTCACTTTAGTTTGTTTATGTTTACACAGCTGAAGGACATCAGGGTGAGGAGCGCAGTCTTATGCTCTGACTCCTGATTATTCACAATGTGCAAGATAGGTTATCATGATGATGTACCCCAATGAAAGTGATCCTCCTTCATAGACCTGAAGTCGGTCTTAACCACAAATGCTTCTACTTAGTTCTCACATATCATGATGATATTTAAATATGTCCACCTCAACTAAAAACAAAGCTCAGTGTGAACACACCTTCCTTTGATTGCTGACACTCACACTGATACCATCAGTGATGTGTTTACTCCAAATAAGTCTTTTCTATTTATGTAGAGACACAGAATGACAGTATGATTTCTTTCTGTTGGTTAGTGAGAAATTTCATGGCAGAAGTTCAAATGAATGAAGCAAGAAAGTAAAAACAAAAATGACTGTGAATGAACTCTGTGTGTTATGTAAGAGTGGACTTCAGAGGAAATGGGAAGAGGAAAGAAAAAGGGAAAAGACACAAAAGAAGCTTCACTTTTCACATCAGTCTCTTTGTCAAGAACTCGTAGGATGTTGTTAAATCAACTCTGCTGCTGCTTCTGCTCAGCTCCTCCCACCTGTGCTGCTTCAGGTGGAGTCCCGCTTCACTCGTCCGTGTTTAGTCTCCAGGTGTGGAGTGGAGCTTGTTGTTGGTGTGTGTGTTTGAAGACACTGTAAGTTTGTTTGTTTCCTCCTTTAAAAATTTGACTGTTTGTTTCTGCTGTGTGATGTTTGGACCTGATGTTCAGCTCTTATTTCAGGACAAACTTTGATCACTCTTGTGTTTGAAGACAATTCCACATGATTATAGATTATTGATCAACTGAATCCACTCAGGTTATCAGTTAGTAACTCTGCACTGAAACATTTGTTACTGTGATAAACGGTTTAAATATATATGTGTGAAATTTTAGACACTGATCATTGATGTATTTTTACTCAGTTGTATATAGCATTTGTATTCTATTTTTATCTCATTGTATATTTTATTCTATTTTATTCTACTGTATATAGTATTTTATTTTATTCTATTCTGTACAGTTGTGTACTGTATTTATTCTTATTTTATTTTATTCTAATTTTTGCTTCATAACTTTTGCACTGTCCACTTCCTGCTGTGACAAAACAAATTTCCCACGTGTGGGACTAATAAAGGTTATCTTATCTTATCTTATTAACCTGATGGAACAAGGATTGTTACTTTAACTGGAAACAATCAGATAAAATCAGTCTGTTGTTAAGAAGTCGATATTCAGGTTTTACTGGAGTGACGGTAAAATAACAAGAAGCAGAGCAGCTCCAGCTCAGTTCAGGGTCAGTGTAAGCAAAGAAAATAGAGAAGAATAGATGAAATTATCTTTCACAAACACATGAACATTTTCAGCATGTTTAAAATCCTGTACCTAATAATAATATCTGCATAAGGAAGGTTAGTGTACATTAAGAAAAGTATTTGAACTTGGCAGCTTTTTCATGTCTTTGTGTCACTGTCATGTCCACTTAATCAGTTTGCTTGGATTATTCTCTTTTTAGCGTTTGAAGCTTTTAATCATTAATGGTTGGTCTCCTGTGTTTCTCTCTATTTTGAGGTCCCAAGTCTTTAGATGTTTTTTGATAAACACTTTGAATTTTGTCCTTTTGAACTGTTTTCAGTCTCCATAAGCACTCACTTGATCTTCTTTCAGTCAGTTCTCCTGGATTTGGTTACAAACATCTGCCAGCTCATGCCAACAATCTTATGTTAAATACATTTATATAGTTCCTTAGTGGCACAGTTAGATGAGCTGATACATATTTAACTTCTGTTTGTTGTAATGAAGTATTCTTAGTGAATCATGAAGTTAAAGTCTGATTAGTCTCAGATTAGTCTCACAGCCTCAAACATTCATTCCTTTTCCTCCATAATTAAAGACTCTGTAAGTTGCAAAACCTAAACCTTTTAGATTTGCTTAAAATTATAGACACATTAACTATTCAGAAATGTTGTCCGCCGTTTTGTCCCTTTGAGACATTTTATTCCATGGATAAGATCAGAGACTCTTTAAACCCTCAGTCTGTGCTAAGTCGTCAGTTCATTAAACATTGTCCTTTTAGAGCAGGTATACTCATGTAAAGGTCAACATCGCCACACAAGACACAATGAGAAGCAAAAATAATCACAAATGAACATAAATCAGTTCTCATCATCTGATATCAGAGTCCTTATATATCAAACACGCAGTGAACTCAGCCTCTTGTAAGTTAGTTGGAAATTTTCAGGTGTAAAGATCTGAACCACTTTAACAGGATCAGATGATTGTGTCCAGGAGATCAGGTCTGAGTCATGGTCAGCAGAGGTGAAGACCTACAGAGCAGGAAGACTGATCCTGACTTTTCATGTTTTCATTTAAGAAGGAATCAGATTTATTCACCAAAACAGACAAAAGCATTTAAAAAAGGATGAACAGAGTAAAATTTTAATAACCTGGTAAGTAATCAGTCACACACATACTATTATACACTCAGACATGAGGAAGTGTTCAGTAAACATTCCTCTGCTGACAGTTGATGATGGAGGAGGCACAAAAACTGATGGAGCTGATAGATCAGAACAGGAAGTGAGAATTTTTCATTTGCTTGACATAAAGTAAATCTGATGCACACGAAATATTAGTAACCACCACTGAAAAGACTCACCTCTGCTTTTGAGCCCAGATCTAAAAATGTCGAAATGAGCTGGTTCATAGACCTCAGGTTCATGTCATTTTATGGAAATGTGTGAAAATACTGTGACAGGTACTGCAGCAAATGACTTACTCCAGTGAATAATTAAGTAACGTACTGGATTACTTTTAATAAAAAACATCCAGTAATGTGTAATACATTACTTTGTTTTTGAGTAACCACCCTAATGCATCATGTGAACTTTACTCTGACTCAGTTTGAGCAGTCAGACGGCATATTTTTGGAGTGAACACATGAAGGTGTGGCCTACACACACACACACACACACACACACACACACACACACACACTGTCTATTACACGCTTTGACATAATATCTGGTTGGAAATGGATCCTTCTCTAAAGCTCGATGCTCATGTGAACACTGTGCTAAAAAAGTTGACATGACTCTCAGGTTCAAGCCTCTTCTGTCCAAACGCAACCTCGAAATATTAACACAGTCTTTTGTAACGTTTCATCTCAATTAGTGAATTTTTAGGTAGAATAAGCTAGGAGTCTGTTGCTCATCCACAGTTGGTACAAAACACTGCTGCTTAATTTTTATCTGGTGCAAGCAAAGAATGCCTTTCTTTAGTGTCAGCTTACCTTCAAAAATTTTGTTTGTTTCTGAATCCATGTTAAGATCCTTTCATTTGTCTCTAAGTCTGTTCATGGTTGTGCCCTATTTTATCTGTGGGAGCTCCTGTACCTTTGTATCTCTCAGGTCAGCAGTCCAGATATTTTTGCTTGTTCCAAAGACTCAATGTAAGGTCAGAGCCTTCAGAGCTGCAGCTCCAAAATTGTGGAATGATTTGCCATTGATGTCTGGCTACTTCACTCACTGTTATTAAATCTAATTTAAAAACACATTTACTCCTCACCTTTGACCCAGTGTTTCACTGTAATATAGTCAAATAAATTATGTCTGCCTGATCTGGACTACAAACGCTGTAAAAAAACAAAACAAAACAAAACTTTTTTATGATCTGTTTTAATGACACCATGGAAACAAGTTTATATCTCTCTATGTTCATTTTGGGGAGTTCACAGTATATAACAGGAATGTAACAGTTTAATGTTATTTCTGCACAACTGCTTGAACACAAAAGCTGAGAATCTGCTCTTTCAAAACTGCATCACTGCCTAAAATTATATATTAACTGAAGTGAATTTAATACAGTAAATTTTTTTAAAAGTTGTTTATGGCAGTAAAAACTTCACAACTATGCACTTGAGAAAAGTCATGTGAAACTTCGACTGGAAAGTTTGCTGTGTGCTGCATTCAGGAGCAGCATGGAAACGTCCACTTATACAGCTGTTCTTCAGACCTTAGAAACCGTTTAGATCACTTTGAATGTTGCCCATTAAAAGTATGTTCTTTTACCAAGTCATGCTGAGATAATAAATCAGAGTCATTTTCAGGAAACTTTATTGATAATTATGAATTTGTAGAAAGACACAAAGTCATGCCATTTTGTGATGTCAGATTAAACTTGTCTAATTTCACTTTCTTCATCTAAGTGGGTTCATTTTATTAACAAAGTAAAACAGAAACTCATCTAAAAATCTACCTCCTCCCACTTGTCCACCTTCAGACGGAGTCCCGCATCCTTCCAGGTAGAAGCAACACCCAACAATACACTTACTCTGACTCAGTCTGAGCAGTCAGACGACATATTTTTGGAGTGAACAAATGAAGTTTGTTCACTCCCACAAGTTTTAGTGCGGAAACACACAGAGATCAGTTTGATTTCAATCCAGAGTCATTTTCCTGCCTCCATCAGTGTATGGAGGAGGTGGAGAGGAACTGCTGGTCCACAGTAATGCTGTCAAACTGTCTGGTGATATGCATCAACAGCTGTTCGGTGTCCGGGTTGAGGGAGGCCAGGGAGCTGAACTATTTATTATAGATATATAATAAAGACTAGTTGTGTGAAGTGCTTTGAGAGGTCAGGTAGAGTAACAAAGCTCTGTATAAGAAGCAGTCCATTTATAATGTTGAGAAGGAGGAAGTACTATAAATTAAAAAAGATTCTTAATGAGCATATTTTCAAAATGTTTTAAAGGAGCTGTTATGTAAAATCCTGATCATTTGTACTCCAATAATTTATATGTCTGGATAATAATGCTTAATAACAGTTATCAATATCTTCATTTGAGCTAAAGTGCAGATGTCGGTGTCTGTATCTCAGTGTTAAACAGGAAAGAAACAGTTTAGAACAAAGAGATATTTGTTGAAATGTATATGTTTTACCATATTATAAACTAAAATATTTTCATCACACTGCAGGAATTGTGAACTGCAACAAATAAAGTTTGCAGTTCACAATAAAAATACACAGCAGTGGAGAGTAGACTTTATCAAAGTAGATGTCTTTCTGAAAGCGCTGTAACTAAGTTTAAGAATATAATCCACCCACTGTTATAATCTTCAATGACCTGTACCAACATAGAGCAGAGCAGCTATCTGAACGCTACTCCAACAGAGGTCGATTATCTTGTTAATAATTTTACCTCCTCACTACGTACGACTCTGGATACTGTAGCTCCTGTGAAAACTAAAGCCTCAAATCAGAAGTCCCTGACTCCGTGGTATAATTCTCAAACGTGTAGCCTAAAGCGGATAAATCGTAAGCTGGAGAGGAAATGGCGTGTCACAAATTTAGAGGATCATCATTTAGCCTGGAGAAATAGTTTGCTGCTTTATAAGAAAGCCCTCCGCAAAGCCAGAACGTCTCACTATTCATCACTGATTGAAGAAAATAAGAACAACCCCAGGTTTCTCTTCAGCACTGTAGCCAGGCTGACAAAAAGTCAGAGCTCTACTGAGCCAACAATCCCTTTAACGTTAACTAGTAATGACTTCATGAACTTCTTCACAAATAAAATTTTTATCATTAGAGAAAAAATTACCAATAATCATCCCACAGATGTAATATTATCTACAGCTACTTTTAGTACCATTGATGTTCAGTTACACTCTTTTTCTCCAATTGATCTTTCTGAGTTAACTTCTATAATTATTATCTCCAAACCATCAACGTGTCTTTTAGACCCCATTCCTACTATCAGTCCACTAGATGTAGTGGACTGATAGTAGAAGTAGAGCAGCTGATGGCAGCTAACTCTGCCTCACACTGCTTTCTGACTGCATTCAGCTGACACTGAGATGAAGCAGCTGATACTTGGACAGCACACGATGGAAAGGAGGATTTTAGTTGATGTGCACATGAATGATTTGTGTTTCTTCTGCAGGTGAAGGTAGAAAGTGTGTGTGAGCTGAATTGAGCAGCATGGATCAGTGTGAGGACAGAGAGGAGGGAGTCCCTCCCTCTAAAAGCACTCTGTGTGGGGAACATGAGAGCCAGACCAAAGCTCAGAGGTGAGATGACCATCTCTAACTGTCCATGACTCTTCTCCATGTCACAGCTCAGCACTCACATCACTGCTCCATCATTATTCACAGGAACCAACCTGGACCTCCACCCAGCCCTGTGTTCTTAAAGACTGACGCATCTAAACATGGAGACATTACTTTTAATAAAGACGAGACTCTGTTTGCTGCAGAGAGGTGAGCTGTTAGTAACATGAATTCTTTGATTTAACTGTTTGATGTTGTTGGATATAAATTGCAAACACGTCATTCCGTCAATCCCATTCAAACTGTCTTTTTAAAACAAGCGTTTGGTTTCTAAACAACCGAAAATCCACTCCAGCAAACAGGAAGTGAAACACGTAAAAACATTTTCCTATGACATGATATGTAGCAGAAAGTAACACACTGAAAAACTTGTGATTGCCTCTATCTACCTAAAGAGAGGGAGAGGATATAATAGCTATAGATATAAATAAATAAATAAATAAATAAATAAAATGAGCAAGCTGCAGAGACTTGTTAATATTGGAAATATCTTCATCAGATCCAGAACTGACCCAAAGAGAGGGAGAAAAAAAATTAAAGCCCATCTGAAACAAAATGATCACCATTTAATGCTGAAAGAGAAATAACAGAAAGGAGCAAACACCCTGCTTTTCTTTCTGTGAAAAGCACGTGTGTGTGTGTGTGTGTGTGTGTGTGTGTGTGTGTGTGTGTGTGTGTGTGTTTGTAGCAATGCACAAAAATAGTGAGAAGCTCTGCTGTGACATTCCTGAAATACAACAAACACTAAATTCAGTGGTACTCTTCTTGCTGTCTTTGACTTCTGAGGTTTTCTATAGTATCTGCAAACAATTTTATTAAAATTCATGGAGGACACTGAATCTTTACTTCAGCCATTTTTTTCAGCCACAGTAAAAACCAAAAATCACAAAGTACCTGCAGAGGGTCAGGCAAGTCCTAGGGAGTCAGTATATATATGTGTGTGTGTGTGTGTATGTCATCAGGGGACCAGCGGGCTGCATTTCATGCTGTAAGGTTTTGCTGTATTTAATTCTTCATGACTCCTCCACAGAGAGGGCCAACAGAGCTCATCAGAGGTTCCCAGTAGTCAGCATCAAACACACCTGGACATATTTCAGGTATGTACATGTACAACATCTACTTTTACATCTATTTTGCTCACAGCTATCTCCATGCTGGGTTCTGGCTCAGAAGGTAGAGCTTCCTGTTGAACAGAATTTTGTGGTCAGATTTGTGTCTCCACTAAACTGCAAATATATCGGCAGTCTCAAGCATGTCTCAGTATTTCAGCAAGAAAAGCAAACCATACACTTTGGCAGCTGGGCAGGCCCCCCCAAAAAATAAATGGAATAAAATGCCATTTTATTTAAAAGCGCCTTTCAAGATCGAGTACACCTTACAAGCAATTAGGTAACAAAATTACAGTATGGCCAATAACACTTGAAATGTCACAGTTCTGGGTCTGTGTCCCAGCGTTTTCTGTTTTTTATTGTTAATCTTGGTTTTCTTGATGTCTTTGTTTGTTCCTAGGTTTTGGTTCTGTGGTTATATAAAGTGCCTTGAGGCGAGTTTTGGTTTAATTTGGCACTTTACAAATAAAATTGAATTGAATTGTCAGTATCGGGCCTGTGTTTTCCATGTGTCCCTTTTAGTTCTGTGTCTAGTCTGTGTCTTGTGAATTGTTTCTTGTTTCCCGTTTTACGTTGACAGTTCATGTCTGATGTCAGTGTATTCAGTTTTGCTTCCCCTGTTTCATCTTGTCAATTACTCCCAGCTGTGTTCCTCACCTGTTTGTAATCTCCCTGTGTTCTTCTGTTTGTATTTAAGTCATGTCTACTCCTTTATTAGTTGCTTTTTCTGAGGATCATGAGTATGGGAAGTGTGATGTGGGAGCAAAACCTACATGCTGTAATTGTGGAGGGGAACACTGTGTTGCTTTCTGGGGATATGAAGTATTGAGGCAGCAGACAGTTATTCAAAAAAAACAAAAAAACATGGTTGAAACATGGTTGAAGCCTTTTTTGGATTTTAGAGTTTATGTGTATATTGCTGTTAGATATGGTACGAAAGAAAGAAATGGTGGTGGGTTTCTTACGTCGGTTAAGGAAGGTATTCCTTACAAGATTACAAGGTGACAGGGAAGGGGATTTGGAGTATGTAGTAATTAATGTTTGGATAGGAGGGAAAGTGATTATGGCTTTTAATTTTTATAATCCTTGTAAAAAGTTAGTTAAATAAGATAGAGGAAATGGACATGGCAGGAAATATTATATGGTGTGGGGATTTTAATGTACACCATTCGTTATGGGGGAGTGAGAAAACAGACTACAATGGGGAAGTGTTAGAGGAATTTCTGGACAATAAAAATCTTGTATGTTTGAATGATGGGGGAAAAAGACGCAAATTGATATTAGCTCTGGTAGGGAATCCATATTAGACTTAACTTTTGTTTCTAGTTCTTTGGCCCCATTATGTGAATGGTAAGTAAACAATAAGTCATTTTGTAGTGGTCATTATCTGGTAGTGAGTAAAATAAGGACTGGTCAAATACAGGTACCTGAAACATTGGGAGGGAAGTGGGTGTTTGGGAAGGCGAATTGGGGGAAGTTTAGTAGGTTGTGTTAGAGGAAGCTTTTTACAAGTTAAAAATCATTTGCGTGTTGAAAGTGTGAATCAAGAAATCAAAGTATTCTAAGCACTGCTGAGGAGGCTATTCCAAAGACATCGAAGAAAGTTAGGAGGAGAGCAGTTCCATGGTGGAATGATGAATGCAAGCCAGTGGTTAGAGAAAGAAAGCATTTAAGTGGGTCAAACGTTCTCATAATTTTCAACACTTAATTGTCTACAAAAAAGCACAGGCAAAAGTCAGGAATACAACAAAGAGAACGTACTGGACAGTTTTCTGTAATACAATTGGTAGTAATACTCAAATAGAGGAAGTGTGGGGGATGATCGGGAAAATGGGGGGAGACAGAGGAGACTGGACTATCCAATTCTGGATAAGAACAATCAAGTGACTGCATCTGATGGGGAAAAAGCTGAGTTGTTGGCAGGCACTTTTGCTGATATACATAGTCGGAGAAATTTGTGAGATGAAAGTAAACGAGGAAGAGAGGACCAAAGAAAGAAATCTTGAAACTTTAGGGAGGAAGGAAAGTACTGAAGACGTACTGAGTTGTCCCTTTTCTATTGGAGAACTGAAAAGAGCTCTGGGCAGAACCAGGAAAAGTGCTCCTGGGAAGGATGTGTTATGTTGAAACATCTAAGTGATGAAGCTTTAAATAAATTGTTATTGTTGTTTAATAAGGTATGGAAAGTTGGGTGTCTCCTACGTCGATGGACAGAAGCACTAATTATACCAATAAAGCAACCAGCGAAAGACCATAGCGATCCTAGAAATGACAGGCCCATTGCTCTGAGTTCCAATATGTGTAAACTGATGGAAAGGATGGCGAATGACAGATTGGTACAATTTTTAGAGTCAAGAAATATATTAGCACCCTATCAGAGTGGTTTTCATAGAGGTAGAGGGACGATGGATCGAAGCGCAAGTTAATAAAGAGGTGGTAGTTGCTGTCTTCTTTTATGCAGAAAAGGCATATTATATGCTTCGGAGAGAGGGTCTACTGATTAAGTTACATGAAGTAGGGATAGGAGGAAATGTGTTTAATTAGGTATTAGATTTTTTTATGTGAAAGAACAATTTAAGTTAAAATAGGGTCACATGTTTCTGAGCCGTGTAAGACAGAAAATGGAACTCCTCAGGGAAGTGTAGTTAGCCCAACGGTTTTCTCACTTATGATCAATGAAATTTTTAAAGATGTGTCTGATAGTTATAGTAAATTACTTCTTGCTGACGATGGAGCATTATGGGTGAGGGGGAAGAATGTTGACCAACTCATCAAGAAACTTCAAGAGGGGATAGGTAAAGCAGAAAAGTGGGGTGTAGGGTTTTAAATTTTCTTTTAAGAAAACTAAAGTAATGTTTTCCACAAATAAGAAAATTGGGGGAAAAAACATGTTATACCCGTATGGGAAATAATTAAAACGGGTGGCTTGTTTTTGTTTCCTGGGGGGTTGTTTTTGACAAGAGATTAACTTGGGAAAAATCACAAAGCACATTGTGGGGAGAAGTAAAAAGAATCTTAATATTTTGAGGTGTTTAGCAGGACTGACATGGGGTGCTAATTTTGATGCACTTAATAAATATTTATATCACGTTAATTCAATCAACATTAGATTGTGGGTGTGTGGTATATGGATCAGCGGTTAAAACTTAAAGAAGCTGGATGTAATCCAAGCTCGAGCACTGAGACTTTGCTCATGGACTGTTAAAAAAACATCAATATGTGCTCTACAAGTGGAATCAGGAGAAATGCCACTGTATATTAGAAGGCAACAGCTGATAGTTAGTTATTGGATAAATTTGAAAGGTCATGACGAAAACCATACTGTTAAGAAAGTTTTAGAGAATTGGTGGGAAAGAGGAACGGTTATTAAAAATAGTTTTGGCTGGAGTGGGGATGACAGACCGAGAACTTTTAAAATGACAAAGACTTCAGTCAGTGTTGTGGCCTTTACGACCTATATGGACATTGAAATACATTAAAGTAGACAGGTCATTAACAGATACTAAGAGGAAAGTGACCACAGATATTTCTCAAAAAGTTTATAACAGATTTGGAGAGCAAATACAGTGATTTTTTTTTTGATTTTTTTTTTTTTTTTTTTTTTACAGGTGGGTCAAAAGATCCTAGTACTGAAGCCACTAGTGTAGCAGTGGTAACTCCGGAGTTAAATATCAAGATTGCAAAAAGAACATCAAATCTTCTGGGTATATATGCAGTTGAGTTATATCCCATACTGCTGGCTCTAGAATTGGTGGAAGACAGCAGAATCTCAAAAGAACTGATATGTAGTTATTCATTGTCAGCATTATTAAGCATTGAACAAGGAAACACAAATACCCATCAACAAATTTTGTATGATGTTCTTTTTGCTTATCATAGATTGTCTTACTAAAATAAACATGAAGTAATAATGTGGACTCCTGCTCATGTGGGTATTTTGGGTAATGAAAGTGCAGATAGGTTGGCCAAAGCAGCTGTTAAACGAGTCGATATAGATGTACAGTTACCATTGTCAAAATCTGAAGGGAATCTGCCAGGAGATGGCAGCAATGCAACATGTTTGGATGCAAGCTGCCATTAAACCTGAAAGAAGAAGTACTAGTTGCTGGTCTGTCTGCGTATCTACTGTGTGTTTTCCCTGCTGCCAACCATCACATACCTTCGTCTACCTTCCTTCATGTTCTGTTTTGCTGTTTTGTAGTTTGGTTTTGTCACAGTATAGTTTAGTTTTAGCTCCATTTTGCCATTTCCCCCCTTGTGCTTTATGTTACAATAAACCACAATCACATCTCATGGAGTGCGTGCGCGTGGATCCTCATTTATTTACTCCACACGGCTCACTCCATTCCCCATGACATGAAAGATAACATCCTACATTATACTACATAGTATTAGGTAGCATTGTATTGAATACTGCATGAAATGAATCATAAATATATTTTTTTTTAAACTCGTTTTTAGGGCTACTTAATTTTAATATAGGGAGAGAACTAATGTTGTGAATGTGGTGTGTGATAATGTTCCAGTGGACACTTGGCTGAAAGCACTGGAGGGTAATGTGAGCACATGGGAAAATAAAAGAAGCATATAAGGAGGAGTACATGGAGGACTGGTGATGTGCAGAAGATCAGATACAGAGATTTTACTTTATGGGGAGACTTTGAAGAAAGAAGCAGAATCTAAAATCAGTGGGATATTTCACAGGAAGCCAATGAAGTGGTTGAAGGGCTGTAACATTGAGTTCTATTAATGACACAAGAAGCTGAATCTTCCACCAGCTGAAGTCTAAGGAGACATTTGTGTGGTAATCTAGAAAGGATAGATTATAATAATCCATATGTAACATAACCAGAGCTTGTATGAGAATAGAATAGCAATAGTGTTAGCTATGGGGAATGAGAACTTAATATTATGTAAGGGGAAATATGATTTTAGAGAGCCAGGGCTGGAATTTAATTGAGGGATCATGTATATTTTACATAATTAAAGTTATTCCCAGAAACATACCTTCTCCTATGTTCTTCTTTTCTCTCCTGTGTGAGAAAAGCTTTTGGGTCATTAATAAAATATTCTGCTCCAGATACTGGAGGACAAAATCATCACTTTTGTGAAGAACGAGCTGAAGGAGATCCAGACAAGCCTGAGTCCAGATGACCTACAATGTTTTAAGAATCAATGTCAGGATGAAGATGTATTAAAAGGTGTGGATGAAGAGAAGAGTAAGAGAAGCAAAGAAGCATTTTTGACAATTACAGTGGACCTCCTGAAGAGAATGAAGCAAAATAAGTTCGCTGAGAATTTGCTGAGAAGTGAGAATTATTCTGTAAATGTAAAACATTCAACAATTTCTCAAGAAATAGACATAAATACATTCAAAATATGAGCGCGTGATGAATCTTGGACTTTTTGTGTGTTTGTGTGTGTGTGTGTCACTCAGGAACCTGCACTAGGAACTTCCACTGGTGTCAGCATGAATTTAAATCTAAGCTGCAGAAGAGGTTCCAGTGTGTGTTTGAGGGCATCGCTAAAGCAGGAAACCCAACCCTTCTGAATCAGATCTACACAGAGCTCTACATCACAGAGGGAGGGACTGCAGAGGTCAATGATGAACATGAGGTCAGACAGATTGAAGCAGCATCCAGGAAACCAGACAGACCAGAAACAACAATCAGACATGAAGACATCTTTAAAAACATTTCTGGAAGAGATGAACCAATCAGAACAGTGCTGACAAAGGGAGTGGCTGGCATTGGGAAAACAGTCTTAACACAGAAATACACCCTGGACTGGGCTGAAGACAAAGCCAATCAGGACATCCAGTTCATATTTCCATTCACTTTCAGAGAGCTGAATGTGCTGAAAGAGGAAAAGTTCAGCTTGGTGGAACTTGTTCATCACTTCTTTACTGAAACCAAAGAAGCAGGAATCTGCAGGTTTGAAGACTTCCAGGTTCTGTTCATCTTTGATGGTCTGGATGAGTGTCGACTTCCTCTGGACTTCCACAAAACTGCAATCCTAGCTGACCCTAGAAAGTCCACCTCAGTGGATGTGCTGTTGACAAATCTCATCAGGGGGAAACTGCTTCCCTCTGCTCAGGTCTGGATAACAACTAGACCTGCAGCAGCCAATCAGATCCCTTCTGATAGTGTTGGCATGGTGACAGAGGTCAGAGGGTTCACTGACCCACAGAAAGTGGAGTATTTCAGGAAGAGATTCAGAGATAAGGAGCAAGCCAGCAGGATCATCTCCCACATCAAGACATCACGAAGCCTCCACATCATGTGCCACATCCCAGTCTTCTGCTGGATCACTGCTACAGTTCTGGAAGATGTGCTGGAAACCAGAGAGGGAGGACAGCTGCCCAAGACCCTGACTGAGATGTACATCCACTTCCTGGTGGTTCAGGCCAAAGTGAAGAAGGTCAAGTATGATGGAGGAGCTGAGACAGATCCACTCTGGAGTCCAGAGAGCAGGGAGATGATTGAGTCTCTGGGAAAACTGGCTTTTGATCAGCTGCAGAAAGGAAACCTGATCTTCTATGAATCAGACCTGACAGAGTGTGGCATCGATATCAGAGCAGCCTCAGTGTACTCAGGAGTGTTCACACAGATCTTTAAAGAGGAGAGAGGACTGTACCAGGACAAGGTGTTCTGCTTCATCCATCTGAGTGTTCAGGAGTTTCTGGCTGCTCTTCATGTCCATCTGACCTTCATCAACTCTGGACTCAATCTGCTGGAAGAACAACAAACAACCTCCCAGAAGTCTGAAACAAGAGCATCTGCAGAGAAACACTTGGAAGAACAGCAATTGCCTTCCAAGATGTTTAAGCGGAGTCATTCTTTAGAGAGGCTGATTTTATTTCAGAGTGCTGTGAACAAGGCCTTACAGAGTCCAAATGGACACCTGGACTTGTTCCTCCGCTTCCTCTTGGGTCTTTCACTACAGACCAATCAGACTCTCCTACAAGGTCTGCTGACACAGACAGGAAGTAGCTGGCAGACCAATCAGGAAACAGTCCAGTACATCAAGGAGAAGCTCAGTGAGGATCTGTCTGCAGAGAAAAGCATCAATCTGCTCCACTGTCTGAATGAACTGAATGATTGTTCTCTAGTTGAGGAGATCCAACAGTCCCTGAGATCAGGAAGTCTTTCCACAGAAAAACTGTCTCCTGCTCAGTGGTCAGCTCTGGTCTTCATCTTACTGTCATCAGAAGAAGATCTGCATGTGTTTGACCTGCAGAAATACTCTGCTTCAGAGGAGGCTCTTCTGAGGCTGCTGCCAGTGGTCAAAGCCTCCAACAAAGCTCTGTAAGTAAACATGTACACAAAAATGTATATTTATATTAAATTTACAGTGTTTCTTGTTGACCCTAACCTGCATTACCTTTTCAGACAATCGTTTAATATTTCAGGAGCGCAATATTTTTGCAAGCAAAAAATCACATCCTATGCACTAAAACAGCACAAGAGAATACTACTGACATGGTATTTCTCCCTCAGTGTCAGATAAAATGACTGATTGAACCTCATGTGTGGAACAGTCTTTTTATGCTTCACTCTACTATAGTTTTGTCTTTTTACTGCTACTTCAATTTTCTCTAACTTATAAAACAGACTATTCCATGCTATCCTTTTTTTGTTCATTAGAGAATGAAACAAGATATTTTGTGAGTATCCTTTGCACATCAGGTAGCATTTAACATTTTTAAGTTTGGAGAACCGAAAGCTCCTATAAAAAGTCCGTGCAAGGATAAGGCATCCATCTTCAGGCAGAAGAGCTCCAAGTTCTAACCTTTGAGCCAAGGCTATCAACAGTGTTACTCATCTCCCTCTGAACTCAACACAATTTCAGCTGAAGATGTAAGTCGATTATGGCTACAACATGTATACAGTCACTACATAGCCTCCTGAGATCCAGCCTACTCATTTATGTCCACTTTAATCGACATTTGATTTTAGTCTGTAACTTTTTTCTTTCAGCTATAACATTGAGTCCTGTTTTACTGAACAGAGGACATCCTGGCCTTTCCAGTGATATCGCATGTGTTTTAGTGGCCTCTTTTAGTTCCTAAGAAGCAGGACATTAAAAAATGAACTGAAAGATACGTGTTTCCTTGGTTCTCAGAACTATGAATCTAATCTATGAATTTAATCATAGCAACTTTACTTTCCTCATCCAAAGCAAATATATACTGAAACATGTAAAATCTAGTTCATAAACATATAGACGTCTCTATAATAGCTCAGATATGTCTTTTTTTTTTCCACTGGAGGTGATTGGATGATTGCTTTGAAGCTGTCAGCTGGGTGCACACAGATATTCTTGGTTCCTGTTGCCTAGGTGACCAGCTAATGTACTGCCTAGGAGGTCATATGTCAACTGATGATATTCTTTGATTTCGTTGGTTGTCTCTTCAGTAGCTTACTGTCATGATTGAGCTGTGTGGCAGGCAGGAATGGACCCAAACACAAACTCACGGGGATAGAACTTAAACTCAAAAGCAAAACCTTATTCATACAACAATACAAAAACAACAATACAAAACTTAACTAGGAAAAATTAATTATAATGCGCACCAGGAGACACGAATAATCACACACAGCTATGAGGGAGAAGGTGACACAGAACTGAGGGAGACGTGGACATAAATACACAGAGGGATAATGAGGGAAGTAGGAGCACACGGCGAACACAGCTGACACAGACAATCATAACGAGACAGGGCACAAACACAAGCACAAACACACAGTTTCTTTTGCATGTTAATCACTTCCAGGCTGTATGCAGCTTTAGGGAGAGGGGGAGGAGATGTTTTCTTCACTGTCAGAGGGAGTAAACTGTTTTTAACCTGCTGGTTTTGAAATTGATTGATCTGAATTTGTTGCTGGAATCTCAGTTGCTGTGAAGGTTTCTGCTGTCTACTGTTATATCGCAAATTGGAATAGGTCTCCAAAATAGATGGATGAATATGATATGTTTCAATTTCTAATCAGGAGCAAGAAATCATGTTATTCAGTGCTGTGCATTCTGAAAGTGACCCATCAGGAAAAAATTGTGTTTTATGTAGGATGACCTTAAAAGGATTTCAAACACATTTAGAAGGGATAACAAACTCAGCAGCTGCTTGAAGGTTTTCACTATTTTTCACTATTGTTTTGTTTCTCTTAGACTGACCTACTGTAACCTCTCAGAGAGAAGCTGTGAAGCTCTGTACGCAGTTCTCACCTCACCGCCCTGTAATCTGAGAGAGCTGGACCTGAGTAACAATGACCTGCAGGATTCAGGAGTCAAGTTTCTTTCCGCTTTAGTAAAGAGCCCACACTGTAAACTCGAAACTCTCAGGTCAGGATTTAAATGATGATTTAAATTGTCTAACCTTAACAAAGTTGTTCAGTGACCTCTTTTATACTTTTTGTTTCTTTTTTAAATGAAAGTAACTGCATACATAATATTTAGAACCATTTTCAATTTCTAACACTAATTTGTTTTATACTCGTAAGATGAAAATACAAAAAAACAAACAAACAAACAAAAAAAAACTACATTTTTAGGCAATAATGAAATGTACAGCTTATTTGGTTCATCTATATATTTAGACCTAAAATCTGAGGAAATGTTGGAGAAACAGCCTAATCCAAGTAATCAATTAAGAAGCTTATTGGTAATTAGTGGCTGGTTCAGAATTTGTTCTAATTTGCATTACTTACTTTTAAAGGTAAATTCCACAAAATTAAATTTTTATCTTCTCTTCAACAACATTCAAATCCACCAGATCTTCTTCCTTGGTTTTTATTTCTTTTCTGAAGGTTTTTACTTACCTGTTAGTTCATATATTAGTTTGATTTATAGAATATTCTACTACAAAAATAAAAAGATGCACTTCTTCTTGAGAGAACGAAAGGGATGGCTGGGTGAGCTCCACTGGCCCTGAGCTGGAAATTCATTAAATTATCACAGTAGTAACTGCCATGGTTTCAAAAAGCAAGCCATCTTACTCTGTAGATAATACAGGGTTCTGGAGCCACATATAGGTTAGGAGACTCACCACTGCTAACTACCTCAAAATCATCTGAACTTCTTCCCTGCTAACCCTGATAAAAAAGTATCCGTTGTAGCCTTACAGGTGAAATTCTATCAGTTCCACCTGTTAACGGTAGGTTTTCTATTGACCTAGTTATTTCTGAGATGAGTTTAGTAGCCTGGACAGCAGTTTCCAATGACAGGTTATTTTTAGTATTGGGCTCCGTGATCCATATACTTTTATATGCCATATGCTGCCTTTCTAATATTGTATGTTGTTACCTTACACCAGTGGTTCTCAAACTTTTTACATCATTCTCACATGGCAGGAAATACTTTTAAACTCAAACATGACAGAAAAGCCTAGCTTGCATTCTTCAGTAAGATTTTTAGACGAACAACTTTCATTTCAAGAAACTATTTGTGACTTCTTGTCACTAGACTGTTTCATTAGTTTGCAGCATCTTCAAAAGCATCAAGTTAAACATAATTTGAACTTTGCCATAAATTCAAAAATACATTTTAGTCTTGTGAACAGCTGTGAACAGCTTAATGCTTTTCACTCTTAGAGCCTTAGAGTAAGCCTGTTTTTGACTGCAGAGCGTGTCTTCTTCAGCATAAGTAAAATCAGTAGGTACACATGTATTAAATGGATCTCTCCCCAAAGCAATCTGAGCACTGCTATCTCGAAATAATTTCTGAAAAAAATGCTCTCAGAGGAGAGATGTGCTCCCCCTGCAACCCAGCCCTGGATTGAAGAAGATGGATGGATGGATAGATGTTATTGTGTGTGATAAACAGATAATCATTGTTCATAGATGGGTTGTTGTTTTGTGTGCCTGCAGTCTGTCAGGCTGTCTGATCACAGAGGAAGGCAGTAATTATCTGGCATCAGCTCTGGCCTCAAACCCTTCTCATCTGAGAAAGCTGGACCTGAGCTACAATCATCCAGGAGACTCAGGAGTGAAGCTGCTGTCAGATGGACTGAAGGATCCAGGCTGGAGACTGGACACTCTCAGGTATGAAGAGATTGTGTGATAGAGGAGGAAGAGCTGAAAACATACCCTTTGTCGTTCACTCACTAACTGTTTGTTACATGCAGATGTGACATGACTTGATCAACAAGGCATACAATGTAGCTTTCCATCACCAGTGTATGAATGTGTGTGTGAATGGGTGAATGACTGAATGTGTAAAGTGCTTTGGGTTCCTTTGGGACAAAGTAAAGCACTATACAAATACAGGCAATTTACCATACTAATCCCGGAGGGAGAACTTCTCCAGGAAAAATTGTAGATATTTCAGTATAGTTAAAAGTTCAAATGAGATAAATCTCTGTATATAGAGGCTGAGGACATATTTATCCTAGATTAAAACAAACACTGGAACTGGGGGAAACTGTAAGCCTAGATTTATAAAAAGAACATAAGTTGAAAACAAGAGATGTTTTCTTTACAATTTAAAGTCAAGCAGCCCTGCAGAAATGTATTTACTGTATGTATTTAATTACTTAATTGAACTTCAGACTTGTGAAGGAACAGTGGTAGGGATTCTGACCGACAGCTTGCATAGGTCTGGGCCAGTGCCCTTGCCTGTTTCTGGAAGGTCCTGACAAAGACAGCAGCTAGGGCTTGCGACCTGCTGGTACAAGGTGTGAGAAATGGCAGAGTGCAAAAATGTTTGTTTCTTCTGGAAAGTGTGTCAAAAAACCTGATGAAGAAAGTGTAGAAAACATCATAGATTCAGCAGAAGAAACTGGCAGAGGCAGTTTTCACATGTTATCTGTGTACAGTAAACATGGCTTAAGCTGAGGTTAGATTTAGTTTTCCACAGGTACACTGCAGTTATGACATATTAAATGATAGGCTTGATGCTGCTGCTGGAGGCTGTGCACCATTCATTAAACCAAACATCAAATACAGGGAACTGGCTAAAGGCGATAATCTCTAGCACTGTAGAAATGCACTGGTCCCTTGATAGTTTCAACCTGAAACTTTATGGTATATTGTTCACTATTTGTGTGACAGAAGCACAGATTTCTCTGTGTGTATGTGGAGAAGTACGCTGGTAAATCAGAACAGGTTTCAGGTAAATGTTGGCTTTGAAACACATGAAAACAATGCTGCACGCACTCAGAGGTCATGTACAGTAAGCACACTGACACTAAAGGGAGAAAAACAGCTGGCAGCAAAGGCAGGACCTTTCCAGCTAAACAGAAGAGGAATATAAAGATAATGAAAAACAACGTTTGAATCAGTCATATTTTATTTAATACAGTGGTGCAGTGACAGATCCAGGATCAGTCCAAATCATTAGCAATTTGATCCACGTATGGACTGAAGTGTATTTGTGAAAATGTTGGACTGCTCCTTTATCAGTGTCTAAAAGTAGCTGTATGAGAGCCATGTAATGTCCATGTGGGCAAGCTGAAAGAGACTGTACTGGTCATGTTTGCAAGATGGCGCCTGTGTGTTCGGCACGCTGTCTATCACTCTCCTTTATTTGTTTTGTTTTATTGTTGTTTTATTAGCTAACTTTGCGCTACATGTCTGTCCTACTTTGTATTATCATCACCAAACATTATTGGAAATAGTTTTATCCATCCAGATCTCTGACCAGCCTGGATATGAAAACCAAGGCTTTTTGCCTTCCTATCTGGAAGCAATACCACTGTACTAGCGTTCCCTACCACTGTCACCAGATTTGCGGAAGCGATGCAGGAGATGGGGTAACCGTTGAGGTCGTCTTGTCAAGTTGAAATCCTGGATTTCTCATTTTTCCTATGAGTTCTGCTCCATCCGCTGTTTTTGTCTGCAACTTTTGGAGACTTACTAAGATTTCTTGAAATAAGAACAATATCTAGATTTAAATAAAGCTTAAAATAACTCTTTTACACTTATTCCAGGCAAAAAATCAGAACAATTGAAACTTAAAATAAGCTTTAACCACTTAATCTAGGCAAAAAATAAACATAGTTAAATCTTAAAATAAGTCCTGCACATTTATTTCAGGCAACCAATCACGGCAATTGAAACCTAAAATAAGCTTTAACCACTTGTTCTAAGTGTAAGGAGCTTGGAAAGAAAAGCGTCTGGACTTCTTTGAGTTGCTTAAAGACGTTACACATCTCATCCGAGAAGCTTTCTCAGTTCTAAGGGTCAATGGTGGGGAGTCCCAGATTTAAACCTAGTAGGAGTTTCCCCCCAAAGAGGGACAAAGGACCCCCTGATGATCCTCAGGGTCCTCATGATCATCAGGGGGTCCTTTAACTCTGTTAAATCAAATAAAACCAACATAAGTCTAAGTGCTTTTTTAAAGTTTTCATTTTTTTTAAGAAAAAGTACTTTGTATTACAATAATAATAATAATAATAATAATAAAAATAATAATAATAATAATAATAATGAATTCAAGTGTAAATTGCAACTTCAAACCTATCAGGTCCAAAACAACACAGACCTAAGTTACATCTAGGTCAAACAGCTCTACGTTTCAATAAAAATTTCTACAGCCTGCTATGACTTTATTGTATGAGCCTGTGGTGTCTTGCTCATGGATATTGTCCTTTAACACTTAAGTCTGAATGACAGACAGAAGCGTATCCACACATTTAGGACAGGTGAGATGCAGGGTGTAGTAGTATGCCATAAGATACAGCTAACCTTCTCCAAGGTCATCTGTGGCAAATGTGGTGATGGGAGTGGTTCCAACTGCAATAAGGCCCCTAAAAGAGCATAACAGGGTTGACACTGGATATTCTGTTGGCAAAAAGGAAAAAACAAAGACAAAATTGTACATTGTATGGAGAAACTCCAAAGCTATCACAGGGTAGTTCAAATACTTAACCACAAATATGTATTAGACTTAGACTTAACTTTAATGATCCCTTTTGGGTGCACCCTTGGGTGATACATGAATGATGACAACCATAGATCAGATGCGACACAGACCATATTAATGTTATTTCTCTTTAGATTAACAAATACTGTATAGAACATCCCAAATATTCATGCCATTGTAAATGTAAAAAATTCTGCCTCATCACCATTAGGATTGTCTTTACACACTTTAGGAAATGACAAAGATACTGCTCCTGTGATAGTTAAATATGAAATTATTTCCAATTTCTGTTTTTAATTTCTTTATAATTTTCTGTATTATTTTTATTGAAATTTTTTGATCCATCAGTGTTTGTGCCATTTCAGATTTATGCACACTTTTTTAAATATAAACTACATTGTTGGAGGACTTGGCATGGATAAAAAGGCCATATGCCAAATAAACTGTTAAAGTGAAGGCTGTAGGGGCATTATTTGATAACAAATATGAAGAAACCCAGACATGAAGGACATGAATCAGGACATGAACAATTCCAAATTGTCAGTTTGTCAAATACATTTAAATGTAATTTAAATATTTTATTGATTTGACAACATAAAACTGATTCTATGTAAGATCACTGTCAGTGTGTGCAACACAAAAGTAATTTAGACATTAATTTGCATAAATATGCATATGCTTGGCCTACCATTTAGAACCGAAAGGTTGCAATCATCCAAACCCTCCATGATGAGAACTTTTCCCTGAGTACAGAAAACATATATGTTTGGGTCAAAAAGAAAAACTGAGTCAAGACACCATCTGCCATAGATCCAAAGTCTATACAATCAGACACCTTGACAAGGTGTAAAAGACAGACCAACTACACCCTGTGTTAATTCCATGGTTAAATCCTATAAAAATGCTCACTTAAAAATTTATGACAAGGCTATTCCAAACTAGTTTTCAAACTAAAACTAATAGTGCCCAACTGCTTGTCAAGTCATTCAACAAATGATCAAAGCTCAGATTAGGCCACTTCATCCAAGGTTAAAGTAACCTGATTTATATTAATAGTTTACAACATAAATAACTGGAAGTGAGTTCACATCTCCAACTTAAAATAGTTTATATGATTAATCACAATCTGTCGGAAATGAAGCTTAAAGTAAATCTATAAGTTAAGATGTCTTTCATTAATGTGCATTAATTTATTCCCTTGTTTTATATTTTCTATTTGATTACCCAAACTGGACTTGCAAATAGAATTTGAATAAACTCATGTTGATTGAATGTAATTTTGGTGATAAGACAGTTAACTCTTGGTGACTTAAGTAAATCTTCATTTAAATTAAATATAGATCTGTCCTGCACCCTTGTCTTTTTCCATAACAAAAAAAATAAATAAAAAAATAAGCAGCAGAGAACCCTGGATGTAAGCCACTGGTGCTGGAGCTGCAGGCTTAAGTTATCCATAAATGAATTTATAAACAGCGTTATAAAGTTACGAACACACTTGTGAGATTTGTCTCAAACCAGTATCGGTCCTCCCAAGTTATGCACACAAACACTAGTGATGTGCGATACCACTGATTTTCTTGCCGATCCGATACAAAGTAATATTCAGGGTGGTATCGACGATACTGATCCGATACCGATACTTTGTACAAAAACGTATTTTATTTATTGTATCTCAAATTATAGCATCATAATGATTACAGGACATCAGATTACTTGTTCTTATCACGTAATAATGCAGGGTTCATCATATAGAAATAAAAAAAACTGAAGTTGTGCGCTATTTGAACACCTTGCCTGCCTGCAGCACGAAAGGACTCTGTGAGAGGCGTCTGTCTCGCCCTAGCAGCACCTGTCCCTCTCCTCCTCTTCAGTTCGCCTCAACATACGCTCGTCATATTCTGTGATATGATTTACTCTGTGTTTGACAAGGTTAGTGATGTTGCCAAAACCATACATGCCAACCCTCCCAATTTTTCCGGGAGAATCCCAAATTTCAGTGCCCCTCCCGAAAATCTCCCAGAGCCACCATTCTCCCGAATTTCTCTAGATTTTCCACCCAGACAACAAAATTGAAAAACCATATCGCAGAATTCATAGCGCGGCCCAGCCAATTCCAGTTTCCAACACTGGCGGCAGCTACTTAGTTTTAATATTACTCTTATTTCTATTTCTGGGTCGCAAAAAAACTTTTAACATATTTTCAGGTGAGAATGTAGCTGTGTAAACTTCAAATATCTGAGCCGACCGACACATCGTTTTCAAACCCCCGCGGTCTTTCACTACTCGGGTTAAACATGATATATAAGTCACTTTAATAACTTAAAAATGTTATTGTTCGGCTTTTTCAGTGTTTTATTTGTTCATTAGTAAATCGGTTTGGCTGAGATTAAAGTTATTACATTAGAGTAAATTAAATTTAACTTTATTAATCCTTCGGGAGGGTTCCTCCGGGGTTTTCACACAGCTGAATAAACGTCAAACAGAAAACTAATTAAACAAAGTGTGAGACGGTCGAGAGTTTACGTAAGTGCCCGGTTATATTTTAGACAGCAAGGAGCAGACTGTAGAGTTTCACTCCATCGAGGGAGCTTATGCTGTACTACCAGGCTTTCTTTAGACTGTGGTCCTCAGGTGGAAGCAGCCTTGGACACCCCCACTGTTTCCGGGCTGGCCAATAATAACGGTGACATTTAACGTATTTTATCGGATAAATAAACCCGTAAAATGTATCCCCCCCCTCACACACACACACACAACAGCCCTTTTGAATGTCTCCCTAGTATGGCCACAACACCTCACTCTTGGAGCACTCTTTTGCCACGTGTCGCAAACCATGTCTCAGCTGTTTGTGGAGGTAAAAAAAATGTCCGCACATGACCCCAATTACGCTCAGCCATTGTTGTGAGTGCATATGCCAAGGGGCTGCGAGACATTTATACAGCCGTATTTCGCACATGACTATGAACGGCGGAAGAGGAAGTAGTTCCTTTGGATGTAGACAATCCGAATGTTATAGTTTCTTTCCACTGTGTTCCTATTAATGATAAACTACAAATTTATTCTAAATTACTAAAATATCGATATTTTAATGTGAGAATCGATTCTAGAACATAAATGATTGGTATCGGAGGAATCGATATTTCAGGATCGATCCGCACATCACTAACAAACACACCAAGCATGGTGCAGACAGAGAGCGCGCGGCTTAAGAAGGAAAAAAAAAAAACATTGCAGCTTTATAGTTCTTTTGTCGTATAGCTATGTTAAGTATATTGAACACAAAACTAAATTTACCCAACTAGCACCATTAATAATTTTAAACTCTCACTCCATGCTAACAATTCAGCAAACTAAATGAACTAAGCTAGCTAGCTGGCTGGCAGTTTTGGCTAACTACTCATTGGTAGTGAACTGATAGTTCTGCCTCGGTAAAACTTAATATTTGATCACAACTGATGTTACTACAGTAAAACAAAGCTAAAAGAACCCGAAATCTTTGTAAGCAAAAGTTAATTACCTTAACAGAATTCAGTCCAAATCTGCTCCCTCGTGTCCTTCACGCTGATTCAAACAGTGAGATAATGGACAGAGCCACTTGAGGGCAGCCAGGGGTGAGGTAGTGTTACACATTTTTGTCTGTGTAAAGCTTGCAAAACGTGAACATAACATGCATAATGAACTGGCATTAGAAATGTTTTTGTTTGTTTTTTAAACAAATGACCCATCAATTACTATGACTCTTGTAGTGGTCTTTAGAATCAAATAAGTCAAATAAAATCAAACAAGTTAAATGCAGACTTGGTATAAACCATTCTTCCAACTTGGTATTGACCTCTAATACTCTGCCCTCCAAGAACTTCTTTCAGGTCTTTTTCCCAAACAACATGCCGTGTTGGAGGTGTGGGATATGTTTTGTTTTTGTTGCCTTAACATTCAAGTCTCTTTTAAGCAATATTAATACAATTCATAGCCGCAGTCCAGACTTTTGTGTGATATGGTTGTACGGAGGAATACAGGAACCTAGCAACCTAACCCTAGTGCTAATACATTATTTAACTTTTTAATATGAACTAGACTATGGAACACCAAAGTGTTAAAAATGTGTCATTCAATTTTTATTTTACATTATGTATTTTTATAATACTTTATTAAATATTTATTTCACTACGATCTTTTTTGTTGTTGTTGTAATAATAGAAACATTTTCAGACACTATAATTTTTCTTAAGGTGTTATACAAATAAACGATAAATATGATGATGGTCTGACCCCCCTCCTCCTTTCAGGGTGGAGCCTGCTGGAGTCCAATGGTTGACACCAGGTCTGAGGAAGTGTAAGTGTGTTTTTAATGCGATTCATGAAAACAAAGCAGCACACATTCAACCATCTTCAAACTGTCACATCATTCATTCACATCTCTGATGTCAGGAGTCATCATCAAAGTGTCAATCAATGAACAGATGATGGATCAATAACTGCAGCTGGATTGTGTTTGTTCTCTCCATCAGATTCCTGTCAACTCACAATCGACACAAACACAGTGAACACAGAGCTCCAACTGTCTGACAACAACAGGACGGTGACACATGTGGAGGAGGTTCAGTCATATCCTGATCATCCAGACAGATTTGATGTTCATCAGCTGCTGTGTGCAAATGGTCTGACTGGTCGCTGTTACTGGGAGGTCGAGTGGAGAGGAAGGGTTTATATATCAGTGAGTTACAGAAGCATCAAAAGGAAAGGAGAAAGTAATGACTGTGAATTCGGACTCGATCATCAGTCCTGGAGGTTGCACTGCGCTAATGATGGTCCTGTTTATGTCTGTCACAATAAGACATTTGCATCCCCCTCCTCCTCCTCCTCCTCTGTCTCTAACAGAGTAGCAGTGTATCTGGATCATCCTGCTGGCACTCTGTCCTTCTACAGAGTCTCCTCTGACACTCTGATCCACCTCCACACCTTCAACACCACATTCACTGAACCTCTTTATCCTGGGTTTTGGTTAAATTATAATTCCTCAGTGCGTCTGTGCTGAGTTGAGAGTAAAGAGTGTCTTCCTGTTAGACAAACACTCTGACTGTTGAACAGATAGTTCAGTCTGTACATGTCTGTCTCTTTCACTGGAAACACATTTTCAGATTCATGGATTCAATCAGTTGATGTTTAAAACTGTTCTAAATGATTCATTGTAAACTTCTTCCTATTCAGTCCTTAAAGATGGAAGTTACCATTATTCCAGGATCCCGGTGTTGCTTTTCTTTTTCCGCTTCACAGTGAATATCAGTGTGTTGTGTTTGTGTGAAGCTCCGTGTACAACCAGCTCCTCTGCATTTTCAACAAGTCTGAGCTCATTGAAACAAATCCAAATGTTTCATTTGTTTTTCTTAATGGGATTTTTTCCAAACTCTCCACAGGCTCTCACTGTTTCACTCATTGTTGGAAGCTCATCATTTGAAAATGTTTCAGCCATATAAGCTGAAAATATTGGCTCAATAGTTCAAACTTAATATGATTGTATTGAGGGATCATAATGGATATGGCTTATTTAATAAACAGCAAACCCTGCATTAAAACACTGTAACATTGACATCTTTTCCACAGAGACAATTTTAACCAGAATATTTTGTAGTGTGTCGGTAAGAGCTTGGATATGAGATTTTCAAATAAGATTTATTATTATTATTACCTGCTTATTTTTCGTTCCTTATTTTGTAATGTCCTATGTTAGTGCTGTTACGATATAAATATATATCCTTAATGCTTATTTTCTGTTTATATTGTTTTATAGAGCCCAGTGTAGGAAAACGCCCTTGTGAGTTAGAATGTATGCCAAAAGTCACAGAGTAGACTGCACGTCTTGTGCAGAAAACATGAAGTATAGAAAAAGCGGAACTAACTGTGTGTGTGTGTGAGTGTGAGAGTGAGTGAGTGAGTGAGTGAGTGAGAGAGAGAGAGAGAGAGACGTGCAGCAGAACTATATAACCATGCTGGCTTCCAATGCTTTCAGACCTGAGCTTGTGTGATCGTGTGGCGGGTCTCCATTTCCGGAAATGTAAAAATAAAGATCATTTTTTGAGCTTGACCACTCTGAGTCCAGTCTTTCTCTGTCGCCAAAAGAATTCAAAAGAACGGAATTTAATAATGCCTAACCCTATACTTACCTGCTGATTTCATGACCGTTCATGAAGAGTTTTTATATGTCTTTCTAGTTTCACTGCAGTTCAATTATGTCAGTTAAACATGATTGCTGTGTACGAAGTCATGAAACGAGCAAGTATGCTCAGGCTGTCCACACCTACATTGGTAGTTTTTTGAAAACACAGCTTTTTCTATGCGTTTGGGCCTTTCGTCCACATGTAAACATCGTTTTAGATCACTGAAAACTGAGATTTTTAAAAACTCCTGCCAGCGTGGAGATTTTCAACAACTTTTTTTGCATGTACGTGTTGACAACATGCATGCCAACCCTCCCAATTTTTCCAGGAGAGTTCCGAATTTCAGTGCCCCCCCCAAAAAAAATTCTCCCGAATTTCTCCTGGCTTTCCACCTGGACAACAAAAATGAAAAACCGTATCCCAGAATTCATAGCGCATCCCAACCAATTCCAGTTTCCAACAATGGCAGCAGGCACTTAGTTTTAATGTTACTCTTATTACTCTTTCTGGGTCGGAAATTAAACTTTTAGCATATTTTCAGGTGAGAATGTAGCTGTGTAAACTTACAAAATCTGAGCCGGCAAGAACAGCGAACTCCCAGCACATCGTTTTCAAACTCCCGTGGTCTTTTGCTACTCAGGTTAAACATGGAATATATGTGTCTTTGATAACCTAAAAATGTTAATGACTTTTGTCAGTGTTTTATTTGTTCCTGAGTAAATCGGTTTGGCTGAGATTAATGTGATTAGATTAGATTAAATAAAACTTTATTAATCCCTCGGGAGGGTTCCTCTGGGGGTTTTCACAAAGCTGAATAAAGGTCAAACAAAAAACTGATTAAACAGAAGTAAGAGAAGAGAGTTTTGGTGTATGGCTTGTGTCAAAATTTGTTTGATGACACTATCCTTGACTTTTTGACCTTACCGGAAGTACTCTGGAAGTGACTAATTGATTCCAGATGTGTGTAATATGATCCATTATGTCACTATAGCTTCCGCGTGCATGAAAGTGTTTCTCACTAATTTCCTTCCCAAAAACACTCTGGCAATCCCCTCGCCCGACAACTACGGACGCACGTCCAACGCCTACTCGCACGCGTAGGCCATTCAGTGGCTGGAGTGGGTAGCTCGCTCTCAGAAAATCCCCATTAAAAACGCTTTCAAGACGTGAGGGGAGAAAAAAATAGGCCCGTACTTTGTAGACGGATATGCGGAGATAGAGGGAGAGATGTGGGTGAGGGAGTTTCTGGGGTGCTTTTATCACGCCTGTCCAACGTGCTACAGGCCCGAGGAGATTTGCCCTTTGACCCACACTCCTTATGGGGACCTGCACACCTCTACCAAGGCGAGGCTCCGTGAGCTGAGAAACATTTACCGCGTCAGCACAGTCACGCTGTGGAAGCACGAGTGGAGCGAGATGAAAAAAATCAGACGAGGAGGTCAAAAAGTTCCTGCGGCGCTACGCAGCTCCGGAACCTCTGTCTTCTCGCTTGGGTCTTTACGGGGGGCATACTTCGGCCTTGAGGTTGCGTTACAGCGCCTCGCCCGGAGAAAATGTGTATTATGTAGACGTCACATGCCTGTACCCTTACGTCAACGCCAAGTGCGCTTACCCTCTGCATCACCCCAAAATCATACGAGAGAATTTTGTCGACCCTCGTCTTTATTTCGGGTCGATGGGAGCCACCATGTATCTGCGTTCTACAATACGAAACCTCCAGAGGCAAATTAATCTTTATCCTCTGCCGCACTTGCGCTGAGACTAATCACTTAAGCGGCCCGTGCCCTCACGACGACGAGGCCAGAGCTCTCACCGGGGTTTGGGTCAATGTCGAGTTCGACAAAGCCTTAGAATTGGGTTACAGGGTGGGTAAACTCACAGAGGTCTGGCACTTTGATCATCGCAGCAGCAGCATCTTTGCAGACTATATTAACACCTTTCTCAAAGGCAAACGGGAAGCCTCCAGCTATCCTCCGGAAACTGTTCGTGACGAGGAGGAGAGATGCAAATATGTGGAAGAGTACCACAGGCGTCAGGGTATACGGTTAGACCCGTCTAAAATCGAGATGAATCTGGCCAAGAGACAGGTGTCTAAACTGTGTCTCAGAAGCTTCTGGGGAAAGTTTGCTCAGAGAACCAATCTAACGCAGACGACTCTGGTCAGAAGGCCCAGTCAGTTTTTTAACTTTGTCTTTTCAGGCCAGTATGACCTCAAACACATCTCTTTTTTAAAGAGCAAAAAAAAGGATGTGGCGTTGATTCAGTGGAGTTATGAGTGCTGTGTGATACCACCCGTCGCTTCGAATAATGTTTTCATCGCCGCTTTCACCACCGCATACACCCGCCTAAAACTCTACGAATATTTAGAAAAATTGCAGCGCAATGTTCTGTACACCGACACTGATCTACGTAGTGAAACAGGAGGAGGAACCTCTAGAGCTGGGCAACTATCTCAGGGATTTGACGGACGAATTAGACGGGGACACCATCCAGGAATTTGTCTCTGCAGGTCCGAAGACTTACACCTACCGGACCAGAACCAAGAAGAAGCTGGTGGTAAAAATGAAAGGTATAACGCAGACTAGCGAATGCTGCGAGCGCATCAATTTTGACAGTATGAGCAAGCTGGTGGAAAGTTACCTCTCAGGTATGAAGGAGGTGGAGCTCAAGACCTCTCAGCACGGCATTCAGAAGGATAAGAGTGGGTTTCTGCTCAAAAACAGAACATTTCAGAACATTTCTTTCGTCTGGTCTACGACAAGAAACGCTCTTCCCAGATATGCCTTTCGGATATTAGTTTGTTTTTGTTTGTTATTATTATTGTTGTTTTCTTCAAAATGGAGGAAATTGAATTTGATCACAGGGTGGAAGTGCTTTTTTCCTGTCTCGTTGTGGGGCTGAGCGGGTGTGGGAAAACTTATTTTGAGGTGTGTTTTGGAAAACAGCGAATGCGCCATGAATACTGTGCTCGTGACAAGGAGGAGAGATGGAGAATATTGCGTGGATTTATACTTCTTTTCAACCGATGTATGAGGAACTGTCCAAGATGAATAAAAACATAAAAATTTGTCGAAGGACTGCCTGATTCTTTTGAAGATTTCGAAGATGCTCTGGTGGTGCTGGACAACGTCATCTTTCAGGCCTCCGATCACCCGGAAGTGGTTAAAATTTTCACTCAATACCATCATCATAAAAACATGTTGGTCATGATGCTGACCCAGAACGTTTTCCATTAGGGTAAATACAGTCGCACCATTAGCTTAAACTCCAATTATTTGGTGCTGTTTAAAAACCCCAGAGACAAACAGCAGATTAAGATTTTGGCTCATCAAATTTTCCCTTCGCAAAAAACATTTTCCTCAGACGGTTTCAAAGACGCCACCGAGGAACCCCACGGGTATTTAATCCTCAAGCTCACACCATCCTTGTTCGTTGCTCAAATTTTTTTATTTGATACATGCATCTTTAAATTTTTGTAACAAGCATGCCCCGTGATGTCCTCTTCGAGCGGGGCAGCGCCCTTTCAAAAAGTCAGATACCATCGATCATTTTTAAACACATTGTTATAGTACAGAGAAAGTATTTTGTTGACGGAGAACCCTTCAGCCTTGTGAATTAGATAATAGAAGACTGAGAAATCAGCTGATCCCCCAGAATAACATCACACTGGCTGAAAATTGTATTGAGAGGATAATTGATGAGCGCTACCCTGGCGTCGGGCAGGATGTTGGTCCCGTCAGTCTCCGTAATTTTCACCCTTAGATAGAGCATGGTGTTGTTCAGATCGAGATACTTTTCCCTGTCCCTGGGAATGAAAAATTCAATGGGAGAGTTGTCGTTCAGCGTGGAGAGGGGTTGACATTCTTAATACAGGGAGTGCAGAATTATTAGGCAAGTTGTATTTTTGAGGAATAATTTTATTATTGAACAACAACCATGTTCTCAATGAACCCAAAAAACTCATTAATATCAAAGCTGAATGTTTTTGGAAGTAGTTTTTAGTTTTAGCTATTTTAGGGGGATATCTGTGTGTGCAGGTGACTATTACTGTGCATAATTATTAGGCAACTTAACAAAAAACAAATATATACCCATTTCAATGATTTATTTTTACCAGTGAAACCAATATAACATCTCCACATTCACAAATATACATTTCTGACATTCAAAAACAAAACAAAAACAAATCAGCGACCAATATAGCCACCTTTCTTTGCAAGGACACTCAAAAGCCTGCCATCCATGGATTCTGTCAGTGTTTTGATCTGTTCACCATCAACATTGCGTGCAGCAGCAACCACAGCCTCCCAGACACTGTTCAGAGAGGTGTACCGTTTTCCCTCCTTGTAAATCTCACATTTGATGATGGACCACAGGTTCTCAATGGGGTTCAGATCAGGTGAACAAGGAGGCCATGTCATTAGTTTTTCTTCTTTTATACCCTTTCTTGCCAGCCACGCTGTGGAGTACTTGGACGCGTGTGATGGAGCATTGTCCTGCATGAAAATCATGTTTTTCTTGAAGGATGCAGACTTCTTCCTGTACCACTGCTTGAAGAAGGTGTCTTCCAGAAACTGGCAGTAGGACTGGGAGTTGAGCTTGACTCCATCCTCAACCCAAAAAGGCCCCACAAGCTCATCTTTGATGATACCAGCCCAAACCAGTACTCCACCTCCACCTTGCTGGCGTCTGAGTCGGACTGGAGCTCTCTGCCCTTTACCAATCCAGCCACGGGCCCATCCATCTGGCCCATCAAGACTCACTCTCATTTCATCAGTCCATAAAACCTTAGAAAAATCAGTCTTGAGATATTTCTTGGCCCAGTCTTGACGTTTCAGCTTGTGTGTCTTGTTCAGTGGTGGTCATCTTTCAGCCTTTCTTACCTTGGCCATGTCTCTGAGTATTGCACACCTTGTGCTTTTGGGCACTCCAGTGATGTTGCAGCTCTGAAATATGGCCAAACTGGTGGCAAGTGGCATCTTGGCAGCTGCACGCTTGACTTTTCTCAGTTCATGGGCAGTTATTTTGCGCCTTGGTTTTTCCACACGCTTCTTGCGACCCTGTTGACTATTTTGAATGAAACGCTTGATTGTTCGATGATCACGCTTCAGAAGCTTTGCAATTTTGAGACTGCTGCATCCCTCTGCAAGATATCTCACTATTTTTGACTTTTCTGAGCCTGTCAAGTCCTTCTTTTGACCCATTTTGCCAAAGGAAAGGAAGTTGGCTAATAATTATGCACACCTGATATAGGGTGTTGATGTCATTAGACCACACCCCTTCTCATTACAGAGATGCACATCACCTAATATGCTTAATTGGTAGTAGGCTTTCGAGCCTATACAGCTTGGAGTAAGACAACATGCATGAAGAGGATGATATGGGCAAAATACTCATTTGCCTAATAATTCTGCACTCCCTGTATTCTTTATCCTCTATAGATAATTGGGTCATGGGAGCCAAAAAATAGATCCAGTTCAGCCAGGGTGCATTCGGCAGATTTCCTATGTAAGAGAGATGTTTGTGAAGAAAAGCTTCTGGACTTCTTTAAGTTGCTTGAAGACCTTTCCCTCCTCTATTTTTTTTTTTTTTGAATGCATTGTTAAAATATATTGGAGCTCCGCTGGGGGATCCTTCTCTTTTTGCCGCCGGTCTTGATTAATTTGGTTTTTCCTCCGGGCTTTTATTTTTAACTAGAGAGACCCGCTCGCCCAGAGGGCGTTTCCTCTTCCTGCGGGATTCGCGCAGGTAATGCACTGTGTGTCACAGTCTGGCAGTGGCAGACTGTATTAATTGTGAAGAGTGGACCCAAAATGCAGACACGAAGGAACTTGGACCAAAACTTGAGTATTAACAAAAAGCGAGCCGTTTAATAAGGCTGGTAAAAAAGGTACAAAGAAAGGGCAAGGCATACTGAAGTAAACTAACATCAACCTAAACTGGGAGAACTAAATAAACAACAAGAAAAACCTAGACATGAAACTTGGAAACATGACATGGAAACCTTGGCGTGAACAACAGATGACCTGACAATGACACACTGAAAACAGAGGACTTAAATACACAGGAGGTGATTAGGGGAAGTGGAAACACATGGAGGAACAGCTGACTGACATAAGCCTAATGACAGGACAAGGGAAATGAACCTAAATACAATGAACAAAGACCACACGACTCCTTCAAAATAAAACAGGAAACATGAGACAGACATGATAATACAAACTTGATAACATAAGACACGCAGCATGAAACACAAAGGGTGAGGGAAACTTAAATACAGGGGAAGGAAACACAAGGAGTCTAATAACCAAATGAACTTTGCTAATCTAATGAACTTAAACATAAACAACATCCAAATAAACTAAAACTTAAAACGCTGGGTCAACAGACTCAGGAACATGACACCCTGTGGTACCTGATGCTCATCACGTCTCCATAATCGTTTGTCACGTTCACTACGTTCAGTAGCGGGGAGTAGCTGTCACCGACCGGTTGATACTGAAGGATGTCGGTGTAGAGAAACAGGTTATATATGCCCGCGCTTATATCGCAGGGGTGGGGGGTAGAGCGCTTTGACAGAGTCCACTACTCGTTCGCTTTCAATCCCAACATGTAAGCCAGAGGAAGGAAGGCCCTGATTTTATACCTGCTGTCGCCTTCACATCCAGATGCTTGGTGATATTGTTGAAAGAGACCTCGAAGGAGGTGTCGTATTTTTGGATCGCCGGCACCAGGTGTTCCAATAGATCGTAATGACCTCCCCTGCTGAATTTTAAAATCACCAGGGGCTGAGCTTCCTCCATTGTTCGGTTCAGCTCCAAGTAGGACGCATCCGGGGATAGATTGTACCAGGTGCGGGGGGTAAATAAATCCGCAGAGACCGACGGTCCATTCTCCAGTCAGCTCGATGGGTTTGGCCAGATCCATGGTGTAGCAGCTGCTGGTATTATCTTTAAATTATTCCTTTCTGGCATTGGAAGGCAGGGAGGCGCCATTGTCATAATGGACAAAATTCAATATGAAAATGAAATCTTAAGACAACTAGCAAATCAAACTTTCTATAAAAAACTTAAACCTGACCCTACAAAAGAATACTTTAAAGAACTACAATTGATACTTGAAGAGGGGTTTACCCAAGGGGACATTTCTCTGAAGGAGAAAACATTTTTACTTAATGAACATCCCTTAAGGGCTTTCTTATACATATTACCAAAAATTCATAAGAACCTAGAAGAACCACCTGGCAGACCCATTGTCTCTGGAATTGGTAGTCTAACTGAAAGAATATCAGGCTTTGTAGACTTCCACATAAAGAACTTTGTACCATCCTTAATTAATTATGCAAATTCCCATGACCATTGTTGATCAATGGTCATGGGAATTTGCATAATTATGATTAAGGAACTGACTTCACAGCCCATTGTTCCTTCAGTGGGCTGGTTTCAGTCATTATGCAAATGTACTGTTTATAAGGTTTGGGGAAACCTGCAGTCAGCTGAGACTGAAGAAGTCACTTGGATGAGTGACGAAACGTTTCTCCCACAAAACACTACGTCCAGATGAACAGATTCAACTTTTGGAAATTTTCTACAATGTTTTACTATGACCCTGATGAAGGCCACAAGCCGAAACGCTTGATCAATAATTGATCAATTTAGAGTAAACTTGATGACCAGCCGTCAGCATGCTGCTCCGCGGGGCGATAGTAACTGGGAGTGTCGGGCACCAGGGAGCCCTTGTCCGAGGAACTTTCCTCTTCAGTGTGATACAGGGGTGCAGAGTCCATCTTTCCCTTTTGAGCTAAAAAAGCGTTGGGGTTGAATTTCTCCATGACAAAAATGTCGGGTGCATCAGACTCATTGTTTGAGCGCAGACTGGCCCGCAGTCTCCATCTCCGCCGGATGCGTTTCGTTATGCCGAATTAGCCGCTTCTGGAGTACCTCCCCCCACCGGATGCAATTCGTCATGGATATGGATCATATTACACACATCTGGATTCGATTAGACACTTCCGGAGTACTTGCGGTAAGGTCAAAAGGTCAAGGCTAGGTTCATCAATCAAATTTTGACACAAGCCATACACCTAAACTCTCTATGACACATGTGTCAAAGTCAAGGCCCGCGGGCCACATCCGGCCCGGTTTACATTTATATATGGCCCGCGAGATCATTTTATATAGATTTACTATTTTTGTTATGCATGGCCCGGCGGTATGAGGCGCTAATATACAAACTACAGATCCCATGATGCAGCGCTGCAGCCTCCTTGCTGAACGCTACCCTAACTGGGAACATTCCCGTGTCAATCTAGCCGCTCACAATGGTGGAGAGAAAAGTTGATTCTGAAAGCAGAGCCTTTCAGCGCCAGTGGGTGACTGAATATATGTTTACAGACATTGCTGGTAAACCCGTGTGTCTTATTAGTGGAGCTAATGTGGCTGTAATTAAGGAATTTAATTTAAGACGGCACTACGAGACAAAACGTCAGGATAAGCTGAAAAACCTAAATGCAGGGCAGAAACTACAGAAAGTAGAAGAGCTAAAGAAGAATCTGACATTTCAGCAGACTTTTTTCACCAGAGCAAAACCACAAAGTGAAGCTGTTGTGAAAGCAAGTTTTATTGTATCAGAGGAGATACAAATCAGCCCGGCACTCTGAAGAGCTGTATGATGAAGGTGTGCGACGTCTTGTGTCCAGACAAAATGCAGATTTTGGCAAATGTGAGCCAGAGCAGAAATACGATTGCTGATCGGGTTTGTGAGATGGTCACTGATTTAAGAACACAGCTGTGTGAAAGAAGCAAAAACTATATTGCATCATCTCTTGCTGTGGATGATAGTACAGACATGATGGACATTGCACAGCTGGCCATCTTCATCCGTGGAGAGGAAATATTGAACATTAAATCGATGCACGGGACAACGACAGGAAAATACTTTTTAAAAAACTTATGTCAAAGTATAACCGATGTGAAACTGCCCTGGGACAAACTTGTTGGACTTACAACAGATGGAGCGCCGGTGTTGTGCGGTGAAAAAAGCAGACTAGTCAGCAGGATGCGAGTAAAGATGCAGGAGGAGAACTGTACCGGTGAGTTAACAGCATATCACTGCATCATACACCAGGAAACGCTGTGTGGTAAAGTCCTAAAAATGGAGCATGTAATGATCACCGTAACACAAACCGTAAATTTTATCTGAGCTAAAAGTTTAAATCACTGTCAATTTCAGTCTTTTATGTTGGAAATAGATTCAGAGTTTGCCGACATTTCTTATCATACAGAGGTCCGTTGGCTGAGTTGGGATAAAAGTTCTCAATAGAGTTTTTGAGCTCAGCAAGGAAATCTGTCAGTTCATGGACATGGCATGTATGATGCGGTGAAGGCATTTCAAGTGAAGCAGTCACTAATGCACCAGTGCAACCTGCCTCACTTTCCCTGTTGCCAAGTAATGTTGAACCAAGTCAGCCGACTTTGCTGAACTGCACCTCTGCAGATTCAGATGGAGCTGCAGTGTAATGATACACTCAAGGCAAAGTACGACACTGAATGACCCCGCACAGTTTATTAGTTCCATTCCTGAAGCAATGCTCCGTCTGCATGCGGCTCCAACCTTGTGTATGCTTTCATTTTTTTTTTACCTGGGGTTTTTGGCTGCATGTTCATATTTCTAACTTGCATAATTTTGACAGGATATTTAAAGTTAAAGTTGTGTTTTTAAGTTTATTAAATCTGGAATAATATTCCTGTCCATTTTTATATATATTTATGTTTAAAAAAACATTGTTTTAGTGTGTTTAATAAATGTTTATCTTGTTTGGCCCGCAACCTAAAGTGTGCCTTGAGTTTTGGCCCCCTGTGCAACTGAGTTTGACACCCCTGGTGTAGAAAAATACTTCTTATTCATACTTAAGCCACAGGTTAATTAATGTTGAAGGAGAGACGATAATGACCTCCTGAAGCCGCTTGGGTGGGGTGAATGCCACTGGATCCATAATCTTGCTGGTCTGTACTGTCAGGGCGAGTGTAATGAGCCATGTTGAGAAAATTAAAGGATGATCTAATTTCAGGCACTCGTGGAGGTGTGAAGGAGGTTGATTGGGAAAATAAAACACAAGTTGAAAATGGCAAACGGAACTGAAGATAATCTAAACTGGGAACAACTAAACTACTAAACATGAACAAGAACAACATAGAAGAGCCACCACCACGGGACAAGAATTAGTGGGACAAGAATCTGTTTCTAAAGGTCAAAGGTCACTCTTTAGAGGATGCCAAAGTTCACGTTTTAGACAGAGAGGACAGATGGTTTGAAAGAGGAGTGAAAGAAGCATTTGCGTCCACTGTGAGCGACCATCTTTGAACAGAGGCGGTGGTTTATGACACCAACTGTCTGCCATCTATAATCCAGTTTTGAGATCCCTTCCTGGACGCCTACTCACACCCTGGGCCATCTGACCTCAGGAAGTCAGGTTGGAGGCCAGGTTTCACAATGAGCTCACCTGAAACCCTGGCTGATTGTGACCAGCCTGGCAGCTGCCCTCTTTGGCTGGTGGTGGAGCCCGCCCTGGCCTGGGAGCTAGCCTCTCTGGCTGGTGGTGGAGCCTGGCCTGGCTTGGCAGCTAGCCTCTCTGGAGCCCGGCCAGAAAAGTCCTACCAGTACCAGTTAACTCTGGAGGTTTTCTTCTAGTGCTTCTTTACACGTGAGCTTCATTCTGTTACTTTGGGATGATTTCACTCACACTCATTTTTTACTTTGTGCTCATTTTCACTGTGTGCACACTGCTGAGAAAAAAAAGCTCAGCTCATTTCTGCTCTGTTTCATGCGTCTAGAGAGCTGATTACGCACTCATTCTGAGAACATCTCCACCTCCTAAAAAAACAAACTCTCCTAAATAGCACCTGTTACAACCACAACAAGCAGAATCATCTGTGGGACAATAACCTTTTGACCTGTATGCCACAGCTAAAACTTTTATGGTTTGACGAGACACACTGTGATCAGTTTGTTTACTGTGAGCCAGTTTGAGCAGTTAGACGACATTTTTGTAAACCAGCACATGAAGGTGTGGCCCTCTCACCATCTTCAGGTGGAGTTCCGCCTTCTTTCAGGAAGCAGCTCACCTGTGTGTCCATGTTTAGTGTCCAGGTGGAGTGGAGCTTGTTGTTCGTGTGTGTGTTTGAAGAAACCGTAAGTTTGCTTTGTTTCTTCCTTTAACAGTGTGTCTTTAGGAACTTTACTGTTCTGAAGGCAAAAGTATAGTTTGGATAGAAAGTAAGACGTTATGGAAAATGGCATGGGATAATGAAGTAAAAGGGAGATATTTTTATAGAGTACAAATAAGTAGAACAAGTCACTGTTTTGTGAATGGCCTGTTTTTTTTTAGGATGGGGAAACATCTGACTGGTTTATGTAGGTGCAATGCTATGGAAACGTCTAAACATGTGCTTATTAGCTGCAGGAAGTATGTTGATCAAACAAGAATGATGAGGGTAGAAATGGGTAGTGCTAGTCAATTCCAGTATGAAAAGGTGATTAATCAGTAAAGTCGTGATAAAGGGAAAGGAAAGATGTGTCATTTTTTGAAGAATACCAAACTTATCAAGATGATTTGAGGAAATGGAAGTGATGTAGCAGTAAAACCCAGGAGATGGCAGTAGTGTAAGATTGTTGGATCTTGCTGCATACAATGCTACAATGCTACTACTACTACATCTAATGTATAATGCCCCCCCCCCCCGCCTTTTTTTCTGCACAAGTCGAGGAGTGTGTCAGGTTACATTTCACTGTGTGTTATACTTGTATAACTATATATCTTGAACCTATCAATGGACTGATTCCACACTGGTTAACAGTCAGTAACTCTGCACTGAAACGTGTTCCCGAGATAAACGGTTTAAATCAATCTGTATAAAACTTTAGAGCCATCAGATACTGATCAACACTGATGGAACATTGCTCTTCCCTTTAAACTGTAAAAAAGAAAATAAAACCTGTTTTGAGGAAGTCGACATTCAGGTTTTACTAAAGTGATGTGAAAAACAACAAGAGGTAAGGCAGCACCAGCTCAGCGCAGAGTTACTGCAAAAAAAGTTATTTAGAAGAAAATAAAGGTTTCGCAGACCTCATTTTCAGCCTGTTTTAAATTCTGTGCTTGTTAAGTATATCTGCATATGGAGGCATGACATTATTTGGACTCTTCAGCATTCCCATGTGTTTGTGTTGATGTCATTTGCCTATTTTGCTTTTTGTTTCTTAATTACTGGATTTGCATTTGAGTCTGAGTTTTCATCTAGTGTTAGAAGCTTTTGATCATTATTAGTGGTCTCTTGTGTTTCCTTGTGTGTTTCCCTCCATTGAGGTCCAAGAGTATTAACCCTCTCAGGCTCAAATTAAGTTTTTGTTGCTAATGCACAACCAAGTCCTGCAGTGGTACTTCTGAGTAAAAAAACTCGTGAAATATGTATGTGGGGTAATCAGGTTCTTAGTTTTTAACTGTTGCAAATCGGCAACGCCTTCCTCGAGAGGGTTAAACACCTTGAATTTTCTCATTTTTGAACTGTTTTCAGTCTGAATGAATTCCCACTTGATGCTTTTTTTAAAGTTTGTGGTTCTAATCTTGTGTCAAATACATGTATGTAGTTACTTAGTTACACATCTAGATGTGTTAAATGGCTGAACTGATACATGGTAAAATCCTCTTTGTTGTAATGAAGTATACGTATTGATTCATGAAGTTAAGGTCAGAGTAACGTGTCACAGCCTCAAACACATTTATAGCTCTGCCTCCATAACTAATGAATGTGTGAGGTGTAAAGTGCTGAACATAACCCCAATACTTGCTTTTAATCAGTTTCAAATTAAACACAAATTAACTATTCAAATGAAATATAAGCCTGACAAAAATGTTTAGTCTGTTGGAAATGTTCAGCTGTGAAGATCAGAACGGCTATGGAACCGATCAGATGGTCGTGTCCAGAAGATCAGGTCTGAGTCTGTCATGGTCAGCTGTTGTGAGGACCTACAGAGCAGGAAGCAACCTGATCCTGACTGTTCATGCACTCTTTTAACAAGAACTCAGATTTATCCATGAAAAAGAGAAGAATAGAAATGGGAGGAAGTGAGTGGAATATAATTTTAATAACTTGGTTAATATGCAAGAAACACAAATCGTGTGACACTGAAACATGAGGAAGTGTTCAGTTAAACATTGCTCTGCTGATGGTTGATTTTTTTTTGCCCCAGTTCCTCGTCTCGTTGTCAACTCCTTCTGTGTGCTTCCTGTTTAATTCACTTTAGTTTTCATAATAAATCCTTGCACACTTTAAACTTTAAACACACTTTAAACCAAACTTTAAACCCTTTAAATCTGCAAGTCCTGCATTTGGATCCTTTCTCCATTTTTCACACACCTAAATGTGACAAAAACTAATGCTGACTTCAATGAACAGCTCAGGATCCATCTATTTTCTTCTCTGATTGTGTTCATATAATAAATATAAGGATCATTATTTCACTACCTTAAAGATTTTTGAAACATTTCTATACATCTGTGCTACTGAATTATTTTTTAATTCTATACTTCTGTACTTATTTCCAAAAGAAAATCCATCTCTTTGCTCTTTTTTGTTTCTTTTGTTTATGGTAGATTTATTTCTCTGAATCTCCACAGCACCACATTCTGTTTGTGGAATGAAAGTCAGCAGAGAGGTTGGTCTTAGAGGAAAATTCAAAAGACTTTCAAACAGAGAATGAACAGGGTTAAATGACAGAACAGAAAGGAATATTTAGAACCTTCAATCATATAAAGTTAGTCCTGTAGTCCAAGAATAAAACTCAGCATAACAGATGATTTTTAACATTTTAACATCACAGCATATCTGAGTGAATAAAAGGTGTAGTATAGAATTAAATTAAACATGATGTCTTCTCTTTTAAAATACTGAGACAAACTATTGGATCTGCTCAAACCGAAGGTAATTATGATTCTTTGTATAATAACAAGACAACGGTTGTTGCATTTGTTAATCACAGTCAATCAATCAAACCAAAATTATTATATTAACTTTGCACCTGTCTGTTAATAACTGAAAACATGTATAGATAATTAGATATCAGTTTCAGATATGTGAACAGATGAAGTCAGATGTTGAGACAGAAGAAATGTATTACAAATTAATAAAATTATTGATGAACTTAATTTTTTTTTAAATCTTTTGATACTACCGTTGATATAAAAAAATACTAGTGCATATCTATATAATAATACAATTATATGGAAAATCATCAAGTCATTCATCAAGTGTAGACGTCAGTCTCTCTTTTCCACTGTGTCCAAAGTATTTGACCTTAGCTGTCCCTCTGATACACATTTCTAACTGAGTCCCTCTTGTTCACTCCCCCCCCAAAAAACCTTAGCATCTTTAACTCTGTAACCTCCACTTTTTGGGGGAGGGGAGGCAGTAGGGGAGCTGTAAGTGCTAGACTTCTCATGGAGATTAAATTAAAGCGGCACAGTCAGAAAGCACCAGTGTGGCATCAACTGTAAATATGAATATCAATAATCAGTGTGTGTCAGTGAATGCATCATGTGTGCTTCACGGCTCCATCTAGTAGACTGATAGTAGAAGTAGAGCAGCTGATGGCAGCTTCCTCTGCCTCACACTGCTGTCTGACTGCATTCAGCTGACACTGAGATGAAGCAGGAAAGAAGCAGCTGATATTTGGACAGCACACATGATGGAAAGGAGGATTTCAGTTGATGTGCACATTAATGATTTGTGTTTCCTCTGCAGGTGAAGGTAGAAAGTGTGTGTGGGCTGATGTGAATTGAGCAGCATGGATCAGTGTGAGGACAGAGAGGAGGGAGTCCCTCCCTCTAAAAGCACTCTGTGTGGGGAACATGAGAGCCAGACCAAAGCTCAGAGGTGAGATGACCATCTCTAACTGTCCATGACTCTTCTCCATGTCACAGCTCAGCACTCACATCACTGCTCCATCATTATTCACAAGAACCAACCTGGACTATGTCATGGAATTTTCTATTAGTATTTATTACTGCACGCAGGAAAACGGACACACATATCAAAAAAATCACAGGTTCATAGTAATGAGCTTTCTAACCCTTGGGCATCACAGCGCCCCTGTTACAACAGGTTTCTGTCCCAAAGGCTGTTGCTGGGCAAAGAATAACTCCCACTATCTTTACCCAGGAAGCTCCAGGCACTGGTCAACAGTTAGCACATGCCATAGTGAAACATTGTTAAGCAAAACTAAGCAGTTTTTTTTCTACCAGGTTATCCTGACATATACACATACTTCATCTAAGCACACAAAGGATATACAAAAATCATACAGTGAAGTTCTATCCATCTAAATCTAAATTTGAGGGTTAACTAGAATTTCCCCATTACAACTAATTTAATTTAACTTAACTGCTCGATGTTGTTGGATGCCTGTGTTCATGTTTTCTTCCATCAGTCATGGTGTGCTGTATGTTGTAGGAAGAGTATTATTATTTAAATTTAAAAGAGTGGAAACTTTTGAAGCTTCATTTTCACACATTTGACACTGTAACCCAAAGTACCTGACATAGATGTTCATGTTTTGCTTTTTTTTTTTTATTCACAATGTTTTGTCGCTTTTCACTGTGGTCTCTGCACTTCAGCACTTTGCAGTGCTCACAGCTCCTGCTCTGCAGCTGGCTCTCTGCTGCAGCAGCTCACTCCTCCTCTCTTGCCTGGCCGCTACTTAAACCAAGTCTATATCTCCCTGTTTCTGCATACAACTGAGTTTGTCCCAACAGTTAAAGTTTGTTGCAGTCAACCTAACCTAATGCAAACTCCACTTTTCAGGTAACGAGTAAAGTAAGGGATTACTATTGCAAAAACGGTAATTAGATTATTTACCATATTAGATGGTTTAATATGGTTTCATATGGACGTCGGAGATGGCAGTGAACTGAGTGCATCATACTCAGAGCTGTACCTAATATGCTGTCCATTTCTTGTTTTTGTGTTTTGTTGTTGGAAGGTCTTGCATTTCAGACTCAGCTTGTTAGCTCAGGTATCTCTGATATGAATCTGGATACCTGGTTTCTAGGTTACATGACAGGTCAGAGGTCAGCAATAGTAACTCAGTTACTTCTGTTAATGTGAACTGTTTGTGGTTTACCTCTCAGACTCACTGAAGTCCTCAAGCAGATGATGATGGAGGAAGAGGAGGACAGAGTAGAGTCTACAGGATCCAGCTTTCCATCTGTGACCACTGACCGGTCCAAAGGTCATCCTCCAGACTTCAGTGATGAGCCAACGAGGTCAGAGAATTGTAATGAGCTCCCTTATGTTTATGTTTTCTTGGGTAAAAATGGGTAAAAATGGCCTGAAAATGTTTACAAAGAAACAATGAAAAAACAAAGATAAATATTAGACAGTCATTTTAATTTTAAGGACAGTGATGCTGTCCTGAAAAAGAAATTTGTCTTTATCCTGTCTTCCTTCTCTCATCCCAACCGGTCGCAGCAGATGGCCGCCCCTCCCTGAGCCTGGTTCTGCTTGAGGTTTCTTCCTGTTAAAAGGGAGTTTTTCCTTCCCACTGTCGCCAAAATGCTTGCTCATAGGGGGTCATATGATTGTTGGGTTTTTCTCTATTGTACGATCTACTGTACAATATAAAGCGCCTTGAGGCAACTGTTGTTGTGATTTGGCGCTATATAAATAAAACTGATTTGAATTGAAATTGATGGGGAATACTGCAATGAATGATCAAGTCAAATATTTTTTATTTAATTTTCTATTTTGTTTTGATAGACTTCCTGAATATGAATAAATATATTATTGACCATCCATCACTGTTAGCTGTTTGTTTTTGGGGTTTTTTTTAACTGTGATGATTTTGAGTCCACCAGATCCCATTCAGTCTGATTCTGTACGAAATAAGTCTTAATCAATAAGTGATCCTTTGAAAGCAGGGAGATGTGATAGTGGGGAGCTGATACAGTCAGTCCAGCATCCACTTTTTTTTCTTGGTTGCACTTTTTATTTGGGCTCATTAATAAACAACAAATAACAGGTTACGTGAAACAAGAATGCAACTATGTTGTTATAACCACTTAATACATGATAGTTTTTGTGTAATAACCAGGAAACAGAGCTGCAAAATTTAAAACTGGGTGCTTCTATTCAATAGCATATGAATAACCATGTTAATAACATTTTAAAACAAACTTAAAGAATAGTCATATGTTCAAAAGAATATTACATATGAACACATTAGAATCATATATGAGTGTTGAGGATCATTTTTCACAGCATAGTTTATATCTAGATAATATTACATGATATGGTAAAAATCGGGTAGGAAAGAAAGTGTTAATGGAAGACATATTTAAAATATCCAGTCAAATCTAAAAGAGAATAACAATTAGAGCACAGGATTCCACAATAAAACACAGTTCTGGAGGACAACCAGGAGGTTGGCAGCACAGGCAAAATAGTTCATGAGGCCAACCCCGGGACCAACGGTGGCAACGGAGCATGTCTGACCCTCCAGTTGACACAGGGAAGTGCTAGCTAGGCTCTCCACTTCAAGTGTGATGTGGTAGTGGGCTCCTCATCCTCCAACTATAAGCCTGCCAGAAAGGTGATGGGTGACAAACAAGTAGGCTGAAGTGCCACACCACCACCACTCTGTATTTGAGGCCACAGCAACAGCTGAGGAAGAAATCCTGCACCAATGACTGTCAAGGCTGGATGGCTGGTGTGTGGAGTGGAACCAAGCATAGACAAAAATCAGGTATGAGAAAAAAAAATGTAATTTAAACCAAAAGAAAGCAGCTTTTTTTTTTTAGGTCTGAAAAGAACACAGAAATGAAAAGACAAGAGGGAACTACACTAAAACAGTACTGGGAAAAACTCAACTAAACAATGAGTACTAAACAGAGAGTATGCAGAACATTAAACCTAGTCATGGGAACCATTTGAACATTATAACCTGAATCTTGGCAAATGTTGAAGAGAGACATGACAATGAACAGAAGAAACTGACACAATAAATCCACATGAGGGTAATTAGGGACACAGCTAACATGAACAGACAAAATCACGCAACTTCATACAGGAGCAAGGAAGAAGGAGGCCTCAAGGAAATTGGATGGACTGGGGAGACACGGAAAACAGTTATGGGAGTTGAGACCAAGGAGACAAAGGAAAGGGGAACACGGCTGAGAGAGAAAGAGAGATAGAGACATGAGAGAGAGACATGAAAGTACAATACAGACAGTGGAGACAAGAAATTAAACACAAGGAGGAGAGCACGTAAACTGGTTACTAGTTTGAAGTCTGCGTTTAATCACAAGTTGAAACACATCTTGTTGCTGTGTCATTTTAAATTGGTCATGTTATTTTTGATGCGCCAGGGTGTCCGTTGGCCCGGGAAGGTTAAGAATTAAAAAGGTATTTACTTCTCTTGCAGTGCTACAGCAGTAGCTGGAATTTTGGTTTGATTCTAAATGTATTTTTATAATCCATTGGTTTTTAGTCATGGATCTATGAGGCAAGCCAAAGAGACAAATAGTTAGCCTTTGGCACACTACTTCTTCTTTGTCCTTGATATGTTGTTAAATAGAAACAAGCAGTTGCATTTGCATTTTTCACCTCTGTTTCCTTCTTTTTACACAAAAAGTACTACAGGTAATTGAGTGGTAATTGCTTAGAAATTACCACATAATTATCCTATTGTTTCTCATTGGAACCCTACTATTACCACTCTATTACCAAGCTGTAGCAACCCCCCCCCCCCCCAAAAAAAAAAAAACACCCAAAAACAAACAAAGGCTCTGGTGGACTCACTATCATGTTTCATCTTTCAAACTGCTTAGCTCAGAGCTGATTTAACAGGTTACCCCCCTTTTAATATCATTGTTTTCTTGTTTTCTTGCTAACCTGTGAATACTGAAGTTTGGAGGGTGTTTTCAGAAGTTTGCCCCCTGAAAAAAACCCCTGATGGATGGTAGACATCATGTCATGAACTGGCTGTGAATCAGGCAGGATAGGACCCAGATGCAGACTTGCAGACAGGGCTTAAACTCAAAACACAGCTTCATTACTGAGATGGCAGAAATACAAAACTAACCTAAACTAAACACAGCCATGAGGGAGATCAGGGTGCTGGACACAGGAAACAGAGTGCTTAAATACACAAGGAATGACAAGGGAACAGAAAACACATGGGGAAACAAAGCTAAGGCAAATTAGACATAGCGAGACAGAAGAAGCAAAACTAAACACACTGAACATGTGACACAAGACTCACAATAAAACAGGAAAAGATGGAATGCAAGACTGGCACATGAGCTTGACACTGGAGTGGAAGAAAGGGAGAAAGGTAACGACAGAGAGAGGGAACGAGACAGACATCACGGGCTGGGGAAACATGAATAAACATGATAGACACAAGGAGGGGAATTTGGAAACCGAAGAGGGAAACAAGACACAAGGATGCACACAAATACACAGAGAGGGACACAGAGGACAGAGACACAAAGGGAACCCAAAGGTCAAGAAATTAAACTGATCACAAGTTAACTCAGAGACATAATAAAAATGAACTTACAACTAACCAGTTAAACTTAATATATAACAGACGACAAAACACAGAAGGTCAAAATGCTGGGTCAGCTGACCCAGAACCATGGCTTTCATGTCCAGCCTCCTGAGAAAGCAGGAAAAGTGTATTTCATGATTTATTTTTTAATTTTATTTTTATAATGTGTCTTCCAGCATGAGGTAGAGAAACCCACACTTCCATGTTCAGTTTGCTTCTTATCTGTAGTCTTTGGATTATTTTCTCTTTTAAGCTGAAGTTTTTTTTCTTCTTCCAGGTCTTCTATTAGTTTAACTTTATTTTTTGTTATTAGGTAATCAAAAAAACCTTTTTGTACACCTTCTTGTTGTCTTCCCTTTCTGTTCCCGAAGAAGAGAAATTATGTGATATACAGTGAATAATCTAAATTATGGATATCATTTGATAAACTGATGCTGTGTCATTCCTCCAGCTACAAATATCTTTCAATGTGTTTATAGATTAAACATGGGAATGTGCACAGATGACATAGATTGTAACAAGGTGAGTCACCATATAATTCTCATATCTGTTAACTGAGCTCTTGTCCTCAGCTTTTTGCAGTTAATATTAAATTAAAGCTAATTAAGGGCTATTTGTAACCGACTGCATTACAAAACAAAAATAAAATAAAGTTTGTTAAAGTGATCTGAAGACTTTCCTTTAAATTATATTTTCTTTCAGATTTACCCTGTGACTGAATATTCCATATCAAATCGCATCGCACTGCTGATCAATATTAGACATTTTTATGATCTGAAATCAAACCGACACGGTGCTGAGTATGACGCACAAGCCATGCTCAACCTGCTCTATAATCTGGGCTATGCAGTGGTATATTATCAAGACCTGACTGCACAGGTAAAATCTACAGACAGAAAGCATTATTTCACTTCCACTTAGCCGATTTTCAAACTGAGTAAAATATCAAATTTATGTTCAACTTTTCTGTTTACAGGAGATTGATGAGGCTCTAATTCGTTTCTCCAAGCATCGAAAGCTCTTTAACACAGACAGTGTGTTTGTGGTTCTCATGTCTCATGGCGACTTGGGAACTATCCGTGGCTCTGACATGAAGAACTTTGAAATTGATAAAATTTATGAGCGCTTAAACACAAAGAACTGCCCTGCACTAATGAACAAACCAAAGGTCATAATCATTCAGGCCTGTAGAGGAGGTGATTATCATCTAGCCTGACATGCACCAAAAAGATGCTGAACATTACTGTTACACATGTTTTTATTAGTATTACCAGTTGTATTTGTAGTAGTGATGTTATGAAATAGTTAGTTTAGTTTGTCTCATTTAGGTCAGTGTCTCTTTTTAAAGAAACAAGAAAACCACGAGCAAAATTAATTACAGGCAAAGAAAATCCAAAACTTTTGAAATCTTTAAAAGAAATTGGAGAATGTAATGAAACTAATGGTTTACTAGATGTGATGATGTTAAATACACATGATGTAGTTTTTCTCGCTTTTAGTATGACAACAGAGCACCTGAAGATGAACAAGTATAGTTGTTTGCACACATCTGTCTTGTTTCAGAGACTGAAGGAGTAGTTACAGTAGATGCAAGAAAACAATCCATGGGGACAGAAAACACTGGCCCTCCATCAAAAAACATTGCCAAAGTTGGAAAAGTACACATAGAAAAGGATTTCATTGGTTTTCATTCGAGCACACCTCGTAAGTTCTCCTGCTTCTTGTAACTATTATAATAATAGTGTATAATAACAAACACCATTAAATGCAGCAAATCATGTTTCTCTTTGTTTGCAGACACCTATTCATATAGAAACCCAGAATATGGTTCTAATTTTTTCCATTACATTTGTGATGTGATCCTCACGGGGTGTTGTCAAGATGATATTGAAGAACTATTCAAAAAGGTAAGTTTGCGAGTATTTTATCTCGTCATTAACCTGAATTTATTCCTAATTCTTTCTCTGCATGTTTAACTTTTCCAAATATTTTTGCATTTTCCTTCTGGCTACTATTACTAGTCCATTTCATACCATATTGATCTCCCATGCTCGGAGTTGGCAATGGGGCTAGAATTCTGTAATGCCCTTTATTTGTTGTGACCTGAAACAAGGGAAAACAAGAGATGATCCTCCTGTCTCTAAACATGATGGAAACAATGTCTCCATGTATCTCTCTATGACTGCAATATATATTTTCTGTAATATGAGCTGCTGTGTCAGACATCACTCGAACTTTATTTCAATCTCAAAGGTCATGCAACAGTTTGAAGATTTCCCCTCTGAACAGAGGCAGATGCCAACCAAAGAGAGAGACACTCTGACAAAACACTTCTACCTATTTCCAGGTACGTACCACTGTTGGGTCTGTGCTTCGACAGGCCCGCGAATTCAGACTTATTCCCGTGAAGACAGCAAGTCCACAACTCAAAAGGTTTTTACATGCTAGCAAGGGGAGGATCTCAGAGTAGCATCTCTGCCCTCGCTCTCAGACCACTCCAAAAAACCAGCTTCCCCTGCAACCTTTCATTCTGTGACATACAGTTTACACAAATACTCATTGTAACCCCCCCCCCCCCCCCCCCCATGGTCCATCATAAAACTATAAAACTCAGGCACTGAGTGTGTTTGTGTGTATGTGTGTCTCTGGAAGTGTGTATGTATGTGCAGGTGAGTGAGTGTGTGTGGATATGGGTGCATTTGTGTGACTTCCTGCTCACAAAAGGGCCATCTCCCCTGGCATAACCCCTCAAATGCTCTACCCATACAAAAACATAGTTGAGACCAAAAATGGCAAGAAGTAAACATCCTCACTAAATAAGGACGGAGACAGAAGAATGTCTTTGATCATAGAGTTTGAACTAAGGCTTACAGATTTAAGTACAATAATGGCAACATTTAACAATTTCAACCGAATTACTCCAGACTCAGTGAATGTTAAATTAATGTTGAAGTGATGTGTTTTAATTTATTGAATTCAGGATTGTTGTTGTTTTTTTTAATCACAACAACAATTATCTCAAGGTACTTAATACAGAGAAAACCCCAATAATCAGACGATTTCTGACGAGGAAGGATCACTAAGCTAGAGAGAGTCGGCTGGAAAGGAAGCAGTGGACTGTCTTATGAACTGTGTGCACAAATAAAAAACGTTCACGTGCAGGAAAAGCTGTGTGCTGGTCTGGGTCCTTCCTACGGTGGTAAAACCCGAAGTCAAGTCGTGACGGATACGCTGTCGTTCAGTAAGAAGAAGTGCTAGCCCGAATGGTGGCTGAACTGGCGGCCATGGACCAGAAGGCATGGGCACAGCGCCATATGCTAGATCAGCTGCAGGACCAGTCCAAATGTCTAACAAGGGTAATAGAATGTCTGGTTGCTCAGGCTGACTCCTTATGAGCACTCCCGCCAGCCCCAGAGATGATGCTCCAGTGGATGAAGGAGGGGAAGGAACACTAGGCCTTCCTGTAAGTTTTTCATGCCACAGCAGAGCCATGCCAGTGGTCTGAGGAAGACTGGTTGCCGCTGTATCTGCTTCTGTTAGCCAGGGAGACTCAAAAGGCAGTGCTTAGCCTTCGAGTGACCCTGGACCATCTGGAGCTCTCACCCAAACATCACCACCATTGATTCTGGGAAGGGTGAATGGGGCTGAAGGATTGTGTCACAGTTTGCCGAGGCAAACTGCGTGGAGTGTGAAAAGTGGACCCAGGTGCAGACATTCTAAAACTCAAACTTAACTGATGAGCTGTTTATTAAGGCAGACTGAACAGTACAAAATAAAAGGGCAAAAACAATGCAAACTAAGCAATAACCTAAACTGGGTAAACTAGAAAGGAAGCACAAACTATGAAAACCCTGGCAAACAGAAACACAAACAAGACTCTAAACATGGCAATGATGAGGAGGATATATGAAAACCTGAACGCAGGACATGGCATGGGAATAACACAGACGATCCGACAAAGACTGAATGAGAAGGCACAGACTAAATACACACAGGAGGCTAATGAGGGAAGTGGGAACACCTGGGGGAACAGCTGACACACATGAACATAACGACCTCAGTGGAAGAGTAAAACTAAACACGATGAACACAGGAACACAAGATCTCTTCAAAATAAAACAGGAAACATGAGATGCAGAAATGACAACCAGAACTTGGCAACATAAGACACAGGCATGAAACACATGAAGGGCAGGGGAGACTTAACAGGGGTTGGAAGACACAAGGGAAAACTAATAAGCAAATGAACATAGGAAACCTAAAGCTTAAACATACACTATAAAGATCAAAAGAACTAAAACTCAAAACACTGGGTCATAAGACCCAGGATCGTGACAGATTGACCATTTGCTTGCATGAAGAGATCCCATGATGTGGCAGCAGCGATGTGAAGAAGGTGGTATTTTGGACCCAAAATGCAGACTCTCTGACACAGACACAGACACTGAATACACAAGGGAATAAGAACAAAGAGGAAGGAGAGGTTTAGGTCAGGAGACTATGGAGGGCAGGCTGTCTGGCGTAGGTCTCCATCACTCTCCTTTTTTGTTCAGATAGTCCTTACACAGCCTAGAGGTACGTTTGGGGTCATTGTCCTGTTGAAAAATAAATGACGGTCCAACTAAACGCAAACTACACGGCAGGTTGCTGCAGGATGCTGTGGTAGCCATGCTGGTTCAGTGTGCCTTCAATTTTAAATAAATCCCCAACAGTGTCATCAGCAAAGCACCACCACATCATCACACCTCTCACTTCATACACCAGATTTGTAGATATGAGAGCTGCTTCATCCCAAGTGGGATGGATGCCGTCTCTCCTAAAAAGACTAGATTTGTTCCCAGAAAGTTTCATAATTATCTGTGAAGTCTACCTCATTCTTTTTGGACACCACTCAGACAGCCAGCAATTAAAAAAAAAAGACCGTTTCCAATTGGGGAAGACACCAGAGAAAATTTCAGAGTCTAGTATTGTTTTAACAAAGTTACAAGTCAATCCAAATTAATTTTCATGACCTCCAATTGATGTAACCATATCTCATTACTAGTGACATGATTCTAATTTTACTTTTTTTGTAATTGCATTTAGCCTTAGTCAGCACTTTTAGATTTCCCTCAATGTCGACTCCTGGGGTCCCTGGAAGATAAATCATTATGGCTGCTAGGTTTCTAGCGTCACATGTTTCAAATTAGAATCCCCAATAACCAGAGTTTGTTCCTTGGTGAGTTTGTCACAGAGTGTGGAACTTCAATAATTACTCCATCCCAACCATCAACATGTTTTTTTTAGACCCCATTCCTACAAGACTGCTCAACGAAGTCCTACCATTAATTAATGCTTTATTTTTAAATATGACAAATCTATCCTTATTACTAAGATATGTGGCACAGGTGTTTAAAGTAAGTTTAAAGTGAAAGCGATTAAACAATTACTTAAAAAGCCATCACTTGACCCAGCCATCTTAGACGAATATAGACCAATCTCCAACCTTTGTTTTTATCTCAAAAACTAGAGTAAAAGAGTCCTTTAGTGTCATTTCACATGTATAACAAAGTTATGGCCATTTTTAAAGGGCAGCCATAAAACAACTAACTAATCAGCTGTAGAAGAATGATTCATTTAAAGAGTTTCAGTCTACTTTCAGAGCTCAACAGTGGACTGTGTTTGTCCTGTTAGGCCTAAGCGACTACAGCATGCTCAGCTGCTCAGCTCAGCTAGGTACTACAGGTACTACACTCCAATGATATGAATTTGATCTATCCAGGAGATTCCAATTTGGTCATCTACATGGGGAGCTTTACACACTACAAAGACTCTTTTGTCATCCCTCCCTCCCCTCACCCCGGCAAGCAAATGGCTACAAACCTTTTTTAAGGTTTCTACCTTATGAAAGGGAGTTTTTCCCTTCCACTGTCGACAGGTTTTCTCATATTGGGTCGTCTGATTGACAGGGTTAATTTTTTAGAATGAAACTGGATGACTAACTCGTGTTAGTAATATGTAGTCATGATGATGGCCAACACAATGATAGTCATTTGACAAAACAAAAATCACAGATAGAATTAGGTTAAGACTGCAACTGGCTAAAAAAAAAACAATGCTCGTGGGGGACCAGAGCCCTCATGCTGCTAAAGTAAAATGAGAAATTCACTTCCAAGTATTTGCAGCTGTTTGTCATGGTCCCTGGATTTGGGCACTCATTGTAACCATCTTTATTAAATACTGAAAAGGACAGACAGAAAAAGGGTATTTCTCCCTCTTTGGTGCAAATTCTGTCTTTTTTATACACTTGGTGGCCTTGCTACTATTTTTACACAATCAGTGTTTCAGGACAAATACCTTTGATTTGCTAGTTAGAACATTGTCCAATGTTCAATGGACCAATTATGATTTAAGATGCATTTGCAGGAATTAAGCACCGGTTCCCCGAAGAGAAGCAACTACACAAGAGACTGGAAGCTCTCAGGTATGCAAAAACCTCCTAAAAAAGGAGAAATTGTTAAAAACATTTCCTCTCTCCTTAACTTAGCCTTTTTGTTGATTCATGCAGAATATGAGTTCCATATCAAGATTTAGACATCCTGTGATATCTGGAGAAACACACAAACAGTATATGACAAGCAAACAGTTTAAATGTGGCTTAAAGATGTGTGCAACATGTGATGCCAGAAAAAGTTATGACAGGACCAGCAAGTTTATACTTAAAATTGTTCAGATGGTGTTCCTGGAAAGAACTGTTGAGGATAATAGATTTCTTACTGCACATTGGAGTACAGAAGACTGGAGTTTGGGATTGCTTGCAACGTTATAATATGGCAGTTGCCATATGGCAGTTGCCATATGTGCAGTGTGTTGGTATAGTTTTACACTGGCGTCCACAAAACAAACAGACTGGTTGGGCAAACTTCCATGCGCCCTCAAGTATCCGCAGTATCAAGAAAACTGCATTGTTCCTCCTGTATCCGAGGTTTGACTAACAGACAGACTCTCCTTTCTCGCACATTGGCATAGACTTTCCCAGGGAGGCTGAGGAGTGTGATCCCCTGTAGTTGGAACACATCCTCTGGTCTCCCTTCTTAAAAATGGGGACCACCGCCCTGGTCTGCCAGTCCAGGGGTTCTGCCCCTGATCTCCATGCAACATTGCAGAGGCGTGTCAGGCAGGACAGCCCTACAACATCCAGAGCCTCACCTCAGCCACACCAGCGGCTCTGCCACCAAGGAGTTGTTTAACTGCCTCTGTGACCTCATGCCCGGAGGTTGGGGGGTCATCCCCAGACTCTGCTTCCTCCACGGAAGACATGCCAGTGGAATTAAGGACGTCCTTGAAGTATCCCTTCCACCACCCGACAATTTTCTCAGTCGAAGTCAGCAGCAGTCCACCTATACACAGTGCAGGTAGAGCACTGATTTCCACTCCTGAGTCACTTGACGGTTTGCCAGAATCTTTTTGAAGCAGTCTGAAGGTCTTTTTCCATGGCCTCTCTGAGCTCCTCCCACATCCGTGTTTTTGTTTGAGCCACTGCTCACACCGCGTTCTGCTTGGCTTGTCGTTACCTGGCAGTCGCCTCCGAAGTCCCACAGGCCAACCAAGCCTGAATGGACTCCTTCTTCATCTCTGGTGTCCACCATTTGGTTGGGGGGTTACCACCACGACAGGTGCCAAGCACCTGGCCGCAACTCAGTTCAGCAGCTTCGGCAATGGAGATGCTGACCATGGTCCATTTGGAGTATGGTAACTTGGGGATACAGTTCTTATCTTCCTACTTTCCTCCACACAAGTGGACAAGGCTGAAGCTGTATCATGTCCGAAAACACAAAATTCAGATATTAGCACAGGCCATTTTACTACTCAAACATTTCTCATGATGTTCAAACTTATCATTTAATTTATATTTCATTAAGAATGAAAAGGCTTTTTTATTAGGGTTACGGAAAACCACTTTTTTGGGACTTTGATCCTTTTTAATAACATAAGGCTTAACATTAAGACATATATTAAGACATTTTATCCCTTCACTTCGATCTCTCTTTATCCCAGTCACACAAATGTAGACAGATAGTTGATAATAGTTTCTAATGTGCTGATTGGAATATCATGACAGAGGCAGAAATTTCTCTGTGTGCATGTGGACAAATACAGCATGCACAGGTTTCAGGTAGTATTAAAACACATTAAAATGCTGCACTCACTCAAAGGTCAGAAGTCATCTACAGTAACCACACTGACACCAAGAGGAGAAAACAGCTGGCAGCAAAGGCAGGGAGGTGTCCTTTTCAGCTTAACAGAAAAGGAATATAAAGATAATGAAAATGTAGGACTGTTCCTTTATCAGTGTCTAAAAGTATATGTATAAGAGCGATGCAATGTCCATGTGTGCATGCTGAAAGAGGCTGTGCTGGTCTGACCCCCCTCCTCCTTTCAGGGTGGAGCCTGCTGGGGGCCAATGGTTGAGACCAGGTCTGAGGAAGTGTAAGTGTGTTTTTAATGTGATTCTTGAAAACAAAGCAGCACACATTTAACTATCTTCAAACTGTCACATCACTCATTCACATCTCTGATGTCAAGAGTCATTATCAAAGTGTCAATCAATGAACAGATGATGGATCAATAACTGCAGCTGGATTGTGTTTGTTCTCTCCATCAGATTCCTGTCAACTCACAATTGACACAAACACAGTGAACACAAACCTCCAACTGTCTGACAACAACAGGAAGGTGACACATGTGAAGGAGGTTCAGTCATATCCTGATCATCCAGAGAGATTTGATTTTTATCCTCAGCTGCTTTGTAGAAATGGTCTGACTGGCATCTGTTACTGGGAGGTCGAGTGGAGAGGACACATTTTTATATCAGTGAGTTACAGAAGAATCAGAAGGAAAGGAGGCAGTAAAGACTGTAGGTTTGGATGCAATGATCAGTCCTGGAGTCTGAGCTGCTCTGATGATGGTCCTCGTTCTGTCTGGTATAATGGAAAAAGAACATCCATCTCCTCCTCCTCCTCTGTCTCTAACAGAGTAGCAGTGTATGTGGACTGTCCTGCTGGCACTCTGTCCTTCTACAGAGTCTCCTCTGACACTCTGATCCACCTCCACACCTTTAACACCACATTCACTGAAACTCTTTATCCTGGGTTTACACTCTGGCCTGATAGTCCTTGTTCCTCAGTGTCTCTGTGCTGAGTTGAGTGTAAAGAGTGTCCTCCTGTTAGAGAAACACTCTGACTGTTGAACAGATAGTTCAGTCTGTACATGTCTGTCTCTCTTCACTCACAAACACGTTTTCAGATTCATGGATTCAATCAGTTGATGTTCTAAATGATTCCTTGTAAACCTCTTCCTCTTCAGTCCTTTAAAGATGGAAGCTCCCATTATTCCAGGATCCACATGTTGTTCTTCTGTCTTTTTCCACTCAAAGCTTCACAGAAACAAAAGATCTTTCAAAAAAGGTACGACTTTGGTAAGCTATGAAGATGCACACCTTGATGAATTGTCGGAGCATTATGGCTACCGTAGTCAGGAGTCTCGAGGATCAATCCGGGTCCAAACTCTGCTTCCGGTCCTTAAGTTGAAAAAACACTGCAGCATCAATGAGAGTTCAAAACTGTCTAAATTCTTTCATGTTTAATAAAATGATCAGCGTCTCTGCTTTACCAGGTGCAACAACTAAGTTTAACTATCAGGCTGCCCCTCCCTCGGCCTGATACTGTTTTTTCCTGTTAAAAGAAAGTTTTTCCTTTTCACTGTCACCAAAGTGCTTGCTCATAGGGGGTAAAATGATTGTTGGGTTTTTCTTTACATGTATTATTGTAAGTCCTACTTTACAATTTGAAGTGACTGTTGTTGTGATTTGGCGCTGTATAGTTAAAATAAAATGAAATAAAATAAAATTGAATTAAAGACTGTTGTATTAATCGTGCTTTTCAGTTTTAATGTAATAAACATGAGACTGTTTTATGTATTTGCAACTCTTTATTACAATTCTTTTCATATAAACACTAGACATTTGAAAACTCGTTAAACTATAACTGTGAATAACTGTTGTCCATTTTTTTCTAATCTATAATTGCCCGTTTTTCTAAAGATTCTCAACAATACACACACACACAAAAAAATCTTTCTCTCACTATTCACACTATTTTCTAGAATTTTTGTGTCACATTTTTGTGTCAACATAGAGACTTTCTCCACTTTCCAGGAGTACCTCCAGTTTGATGGAAATGTCAGTAGTGGCCACACAGTACTGATATGGACCTGGGCCCTGTCCTCCTCTTTTGTCTGTCGATACATGACAAGTAATTATTTAGCCTTATAAGCGTTACTTTTTTCATCCACAAACAAGAAAAATATGTTAATCACGTTTTCCCACAATCACCTAGTCACAAATATGAAGACATTACATTATGTTATGTTATGTTATGTGTGTGTAACATTATATAATATATACAATATCATGACATATTGTCACCTAAAGTAACAGAGCATCTCTTTACATTTCAAATCGTACAATTCTAAATATTTAGTTAATCTCACATTTCTATTGCAGGTTGGCACCAACCAATGTTCCCTCTAATTTTTCATGTGTCTGAGTCAACACACAAACTCCCTGAGCGATCCCTTGGACCACTGTGAGCAACAGCAGACATGTGCACTGTGGTCACGCCAGCATCGAATCCATACACGTTACATGGTTTATTAAAATAATCAAATTACACAATTTACATTTATGTTAGACTACTTTTAATTAACTGCTTTAGCCCACTTACAATGAAAAAAAAATCTTGTTCATGACCTGTGTAGTATGTTAACACTATTGGAAGTAAAAACAACTTCAACTCCAATTTTGAAAACATAATTTTGTAAAAAAAAATTTATAAAGCTCTGACTTGTATTATGAGTCTGTGGTCTGGGAGAGAGTCCTGTAACTCTCTGTCTGCAAAATACAGTGAATAATGACCAATGTTGGGCAATTAATTATAAAGTTACTTCTTCAAAAAGTTTACTGAGTTTTGCAAACAACAAAGTTTTACGCAGCTGTTTACCTAAAAATGCAGCCAAGGCATTTTTTTAAACAAACATTTCAAACTATTTACACAACAATCAGCTGTTCTGCATCAAATTTGATGCCACACAAATTATTTGTGCCACTCCAAAAAATAATTTCTGTCCACTATGAGATAAAGGAGAACAACAGCCTGATACCTGCAGGCCTGACAGCAGCAGATGTATCACTCCTGTAACACCTGTAACATTCAGCAGTCGCCTCATTGTTCTGACACGCACAACAAAACTATTGACTACACTACACACTAACTACACAAGATTTGCGCTAAATGTCGCAAATCTCTCACATCTCAAAACACCGCCGTCACTCCTAAAACTTCCCCCTGTTTCTTATCAACTAAATGCCTTTTTGCCATATAATTTTTTGGTTGGTTGACATGGTACATTTTTTGACCAATAGGAAAGAGTAGGTTTTTTTGGTTTTGGTTTTGCTCACAGATAGAGAGTGCTTTCAAGCGTTTCCCTTATAAAACGCTGTTTTTACTGTTTCTTCCCGCAGTAAATATAAACAAGAATATCATTCAGGAAGAAAACCAAACATTGCACATATTTTTATCATAACTCTGGTCTTATGTGGACTATCAACACAATTTAAAAACTGGTATAAACTCCACACTTTTCCCGTCAATTATTCCGTCTGTCCTGCTCACATCTCCAATGGTTGTACACATTGTCATTAATGTAGCTTCACTCCACATCATCCACACCGCTTTTCTAGCGGTGTCGGGACATTAGGACGCTGTCATAACGTTGACAGGATATATACGAATGTGAATTGCATTATTGGCTGGACTATGGGATAAGTTGGCATCGTTCTAAGTGCCTTCTTTATACCTCAGTCTTTGTGAATGATGTCATGTGCAGCTGTAAGCAGAGTGATTCAGCTTCACATGGGAGACCTTTATGTGGTCTCCCATGTGAAAGTGGTGAATGGCTGCCTCCCTCCACAGGGACACTGCCATGGTTTAATCATCCTGAAATCACAAACATGATGAAAGATTTATTCATCAAGTAAAGCCACTCAATACCAAAATACAGCCCAGAACCTAATACAATGTGCTCCTCTACCACCAACCTTTAAATATACAAATGAATTTTACCACTTTCAGTATCCTACTACAGTTGCACCATTTCCTGCGTTAGCTGCAGATTTGTTATGGAAATTTCTTGTTTCCTTGACATCACCTTTCTAACTGCTGAACACCAAAAAGTCCATTAAAATATAAAGGGATTGTATACATCTGTCACAGGTCTTTCTTTCTTCACTCTGTTTATATTCTGTTGTTATTGGGGTTTTTTTTATGTATAATATATATATATATCAGAATCTAGAGCTTGTATCAAAAATTTTAGACCTAGGTCCTTCCATTTCAGAATTATCACAGGTTTACTCATATGCTCACTGATCTACTAGGTGTGGAAGGATATTGGCAGTAGCAAACTCTGTATGAGTAAATAAGACCTCTGCCCACACAACACACAGGACCACAGATGTATGAAACAGAAAATTGGCTTTATGTAAATATTTTGTTCAGTACCATTTATTTTTGGTTTAAGTTAGGAGTACCTTAAAGTAAAATAAATATCTCAAGTATACCACAAAAATAATTGAAACTACCAAAATGGATATAAACAACGAAAAACAAAATATTTCGACACCCCCAAAGAAAAGGAAAAATAAGGAAATGTGGTACCCCTGCACCTTTTTACTGGTTGTCAACCTTCAATTCCTTATGACATCAGATTTACTAAGTTATCGGGTTATCTTGGTCCAAGAACAAAGAACAAGTCTCAGTTGGAGAAACGTACCAAAGCAATTAATAAGGTGGCTCTCAGGTGGACTTTTGTTTTTTGCTCCTACCGCCCTTCTGGTATAGTAAACATCCCTGGATAAGCAGCAGAAGATGGATTGATGGATACTGGCAGTGCCTCCAGCTTGCACCACTGTTGGCGCTATCTTTCAGACCACTTAGCTAGTTAGATCAAATTCAAATGCAATACGTAATTCAATCAAATCATTTATAGAAACTAGAAGTTTTTCATTTAGTTAAGTTAAATCTAATTAGTCTGAATTTTCATAGATGCTGATCAATGCACAGATTTTACTGTGTAAAAACAGGTATTTGTTCTCTTAAATTTATTTGTTTGTGTGTTTGACTTTAAATGCTCCCTGTGCCTCCCCGGCCAGCCCAGTGTGGCTACAAGTGTTTGTTGTTTTGCTCTCTATGCTCTCCTCACCTTGCTCTCTCTCTCTCTTGCCTATCTGCCTGGGCGGAGCTCAGATTGGGCTCCCACCCTTGGCCTACTTACCTGCAGCTGATCACCGATGATTTGCAGTTGATCTCTGGGTCTTCTTAAGGCAGGGGCTCTGAGCTACTCGTTGCTGGAATATTGAGTAACTCTCGTTAGTATTGCCTGGCTCTATAACGATTCTGTTGTTCCGGTGCTTGCATTCGACTAACCCTCGTCTCTGTAAATAGGTTTATCTGGATCTGCCCTTTTTGTGACTCCTGGACCCCGTGAGTGAAAGTGAGCTGCTTGTGTGGAGATTGATTGGACGAGGAGCGGAGCGAGTACAAAGACGTGTTTTCCCAACCTGTTGACCCCCGGGACCCTGGTGTTTCCCCCCCTTCACGTGTATATAGCGCACCAGTGTGATTAATAAAGAACTGTTTGAACCATGCTTTTCATTCCACCGCCGTGACAGGTTCAGAGTAAAGTTCACTTTTTTACATGAAACATTAGCTGTGATGTGAACAGACTCATCCCAGCTCAGATCTGACAAACCCAGACTGCTTGCTTTGTTTGGAGTAAGAACAATGCAAACATTCAAAGTCAGCATGTTTCTCTGTTTCCGGTCTATATATCCAGTCACACTTTCTACCTTCACCTGTGCAGTAAAGACTGAAAGCAGAGCTGAAACCAACCATCCAATCAGTGAGCAGCATCAACACCTGAACTTCATTCAAATGTGGTAAAAGCTGCAGGGGCAGTTTGCTCTCAGAGTAAACTGTCTAAGGGTGATGAACCTTTCCCAGCATGCTATCACTATAAAGCCTTACACACATCTTGCCAAAGCATCTCTGGTTGAAAGTATTGTGGACTTTTTGGACAACATGCAGGGCAGTCCTCATGTCAGCGGATGCAGAGTGTCTTGCTTAACAGAAAAATAGATTAATAGAAAAATTGAAAGTTCTGTTTAAATTACTATTTCCAAGCACTTCTTTTCACTGTAACTCATTAAATACAGTTCTTTATATCCCTAAACGTATGTTTCCATGCAATTACAACCTAGTACGCCATTTCCTCAAAAATTAGTAAATTAAACATTTTTAAAATAATCTGTTCCTAGTACACAACAACATTGATACGATTAATGTCAAATATTCTTTTATTCTCCTCAACTCAAACACCAAACAGTATACTCAGAGATGGGTAGTAATGAGTTACATGTACTCCGTTACATTTACTTGAGTAAGTTTTTGAAAAAAATATAAGGGAGAACGGGGATAGTTGTAACGTGGGTCAGTTGTAACACTTCCAATTTCTGCAGTCAGGGTTAAGTTTCAAGTGATGTGATTCATCCTGTACATGGCCAATTCAGTTCTGCTATCACATGTGAAAAGTTAGCACATTTTGGCAAACACAGACAATTTAAGAAGAAAAAAAGTAATTTGTATGCCAAAAAGTACATTTTGTTTTTACTTTATTTCAATTTCTAGTAGCATTATCTGCTTTGCAGGTAAACAAATCAAACTTAAATTATGTTATTTGTTCGTCTATGGGGATATATTCTGTTTAGGTCTTGTTTTAGCCATTGGCTGTAATCTTAGCTAGTTCATGGCTATAGGAGTCTGGGTCAGTTGTAACAGCAACAGTCTGGGTTAGCTTTAACAATAATGCAGATGTTACAACTTACCACACTATTACTTTAACTTATTAAACAAGTTGGGGCAACGACATCAGCAGAGAGAGGTTCACTGTTCACCTTTGTATATGCGGTTAATGCCATTGGTAATGCAATTCCTCCAATGTTTGTGTTCCCACACATACATTATGCAGACCACTTTGTCAGAGATGGGCAGTAGGAAGTATTGGTAGTGCATTTGTGAAGAAGAAACGGTACTTTTACTCTGCTACATTTGGCAACATGTGTGATTAATTTCACACATTAGATAATACTGCTAATAATGGATCATGCCGCCAGTGGGGTTTCCTGTCATGTGACTTCATGGCCACATCTGGCCCAAGCGTTTTAAAGTAGCGGACACATGGAAAGAAGAAACACATGAAAACATGGCAGCTGACTCTGCTAGAAATGAAGAGGACGAACACCTTTGGCCTCATATACAAAGATTGTTTCACTTGAAAGCAGTACAAAATAACAGCTATGTCTTCAGTGTCAGTTTCTTCAGTGCGAGCCAAAAGAAACCGAATTTTCAGTGTGAAAAAACTAAACTCATGTAACCTGAGGAAACGTGTTATGGTAAGTTTACTCTAAATATCTTTTTAGCTGTGGTTAGTTGGATGTCAGTCTTGTGTTACAGCAGCTGTGTCGAGCTCGAGCACTGAGTTTGATTAAACTAAACTAACTAATCATGTCATATTTTCGGCACTACGTTATATTGGGATACATTTGTGGGTGTTCCTCTCCATAGGTTGATTCTGTTCATCTGGACATAGCGTTTTTATCTGGACGTAGCGTTTTCAGTGGGACGTAGAGTTTTCTCCCACTGAAAACGCTACGTCAAGATGAACAGAATCAACCTTTGGAGATTTACTAACCTGGATAATTGAGAATGCATCAAGACGTTTTAACCCACTTTGTGGGTGTTGTTTCCGCAGCTTTTAACTGCTCGCTGGTTAGGTAGCGTGAGCTATAAGTTAACAGCTAGCCTGGTTAATGAAGCTAGAGTTCCACGCACATGTAAACACAGCTCGTCTCTACTGCTTTAACTGTTAAATCAGAAGGCAATGCTGCGGGTGACAGGGTTTATTATGTGAAACGGCAGCTTGTTTAGTTTAAACAGTCTGCGTTAAACTGGGCATACACTGTGTGATTTTTTTCAGTCACGTTATTCAGCTCCTTCTCAAACTGTACGATTGAATCGCAGGGGTTAGAAGTCTGTAGGTCACGATGCAGGGTCTCACACCACCATGTAAACCTGAATTTTTATTGTATTGAATCTTTATTTTGAACTTGTTAAAATAGAATATGCGGTACATTCCCTTCCCACTGTCGCCAAAATGCTTGCCCATAGGGGGCCATATGATTGTTGGGTTTTTCTCTGTATCTATTATTGTACAATCTACTGTACAATATAAAGCGCCTTGAGGCGACTGTTGTTGTGATTTGGCGCTATATAAATAAAATTGAATTGAAAATTGAATTGAATTATACAGCCTGACGCGACCTAAGTGCTCACATTGTGCGTCCATAACATGAAGCTTTTCATAAAAATCTGTCTCTCGCTCTTCCTCTCTGTCTTTCACTCACACAGACACACATGAACACACACACACACACCACCACCACCAACTTTGCTAAATTGCTAATGAAAAACATTGGCCAGGCAGCTGCAATTGAGCAGCAATACCCATCCAACTCTTTTCACGGTTGTTGTAGTCGTGATAATTTGGAGGCCACATTGAAAAGCCCTGGATACGGAAGCAAAGAGCTGCCACCCAGGCAAAAGAAAAATAGAGCTATGTCACGTTATAACCTGAAAAGTTTATTGTTTTAACAACATACTTTTCATGTTTGTACAATATACTATCATGTTATTACAATATACATAATTATCACGTTCGTACTATATAATATTTATATTGTACGAACGTGAAAAGTTTTTTGTTATAACGTGATAATCATGTACATTGTAATAACGTGATAGTATATTGTACAAACATGAAAAGTATATTTGACTTACATGATAGTATATTGTTAAAACAATAAACTTTCTACATTATAATGTTATATACTTCTATTTTTCTTTTGCCTGGGTGGCAGCTCTATGCTTCCGTACTTGGATGAGCTTGCAAAAGTTCAACAGGTTGTGCGTCCATCGCTTGTGTCCAGCTGCATTTCTGTGTTTGTGCGTGAGTAGTGTGAGAGGTTGTGTTGACGCCCTCACGAGGGGCGACCAGATTTCAAACAGGTTTGATTTTTTTGCAACCATATGGTTGATGATCAGGAGCTGGTCGTGAGGTGTTAATCACTTCTTGTTACCCCATGTATACTACATGATTCACGACACACGATTAAATCGAAACTCGGGCCATTCCTAAAACACTTGAACGACTGAAAATTTGTCTCAAAATGGGCCAAAAAATCGCACAGTGTATGCCCAGCTTTAGGAGGCTAGCTCCATCCAACTCCCTCCTCTGTGGTTGGAATGGGCGTGTTTCATCTTTTTGCAGCCAGGCAGACAGAGGTGTTTGCCTTCTCAGGACAGCCATGAAGAGATTAGAGGCTACATCGCAGCTCCAGTCACGGCTTTCATCACTGTTTTTCTCGTCTTTCCCCAGAGTAACAGCCAAACAGTGCAAGGAAGATCTATTGGCTAGCCAATAGATGACAAGATTTTGTTTTTCAACGAGAGTTAGCAAAAAACATCTCCAGTGTGATCAAATTTTCATGCCAAACATCCGCAGCTTGGGAGTTTATACAGCACTATAATGCCTAGGCCTGAATCTTATGAAAACCATACATCTTTCCACAGGTCTCAACTTCATCAGACATCACCTAGACACAGAGCTGGATGAGGCCAGCACAAACAGCAGCCTAACCGACGAAGATAATGGAGCCACTGGGTCAGGAAAGCCAGAAGCAGGGGAGCTGGAGAGGTACCTTTCATGTCCATCTGCTGGAGGTGTGGATCTATTTTATGGCTTTCCTCACATCAAGAAGCGGTCGATCAAAATCAGTACAGCTCTTCCTGCATCTGGAGCCTGTGATGGACTTCTTAGTCAGGCAGGACTCCTGTTCACTGCTAAACAGTTACAGCTTCACAGCAGGAGCCTTGAGAGCAAACTGCTGCTGAAGAAATGGCACATTTTTGCTAAATATGCAGAAATAGACGCACACCCATAAAATTTAAACTGTAAACTGAGCTGCCTTGTATGTACATATGTTAAAGTCGCGTTGTTCTAATGTTTTCTCTGAGGCTGCTGTGCCATTTGGAGCAAAAATGAATATAAAGTTTACAGCATATCTTGTCACTGGAAGCGGTTTGCACTATTAATATATTTACATCATTTATTGTAGATATTGGTTAAATAGACTTTATGTTGTGAAAAACTGAAATGTCAAAATTTGAATTCTTTTGCCTTATTTTGTTGATGTTTTTACATATATTCTACTTGAAAATACTAAAAATTGTGTATAATTATATTTGTTTGTCTGATAGCATTTATTTAAAAAATAAATCGGACAATACAACCAGTTACTCACTACTTGAGTAGTTACCAACTACTTTTTTACTCTTACTTGAGTAACCTTTTTGATGACTACTTTTCACTTTTACTTGAGTAATAATATTTTAATGTAATGCTACTCTTACTTGAGTACAATTTTTGGATACTCGACCCACCTCTCACTATACTAAAATATACGGACAGTGTCCATTTATCATAAAACAACTAAACAGCTAATACATGAAGGAAATAACTCACAAACTTTCAAATTTGAGCATTTTTGTTTCCTTGAAATCAGTTTGCCTTTATGTAAATGTGTTTACATACATTCATTCAAGTAGTTCCCAAGTGTTTTCTTCAAACAGGACACATGATAGGCAAAACATGTAATATTTAACGATATGTTCACATTTAATAATATCCAGAGTACCTTTAAGTTAGAATCACTGCCTTGTGGTTGTTTTGCCTCAGCCAAACAGTTAAGGTGTGGTTTACATCCATGTCTGTCCAATTATGATACAACATACATTACAATCATAGTTTAATATGTTTACATCACGTTGCATTGTGGGTTAAATTTTGCTAGGCTACTAGCATTCACAGTCTACGCTGTAGGAATTTCAATTTGTAATTTTTAAAATTAATTAATTAATTAATTTTTTGCATTTTCTCTGCGTTTCTGCCAGGAACACAGGCAGGGCCACTTGCAGGTTGCTTCTGGGCCGCCATTTGAATAGGCTTGATCTACAGTATATATCAAATATATTCTGTATTCAAATATATTCAAATATGTTTGAAAGCTTTTTCAGGTGAGTTTGATCCAGGAGGGTCTGAAGCCAGTGTCAGACAGCAACTGTGCAGAGAATGTAGAAGGACAGAGCAGCAGCAGAGCAGTCCAGATACACTGATGATCCTCTGTCAGATCCAGAGGGACACACAGGAATGATGCTGGGACTCTACATTGTGTCTGATCATCAAGACACAGCTCATCCTCTCTCAGCACACACACCGTCCTGTTTACCATCGGCTCCACCTGCAGAGAGAAGAAGGAAGAGCAGAGGAGATAAACGAGTGTTTCCAGAGACTCTTCATCAGCTGTCAGTCAGTGATGCAGCACATCCAGTATAAAGAGCAGCAGGGACTTCAGTGCTGGGCTGTACTAGTACTTGTTGTTGTTTAACTTTTTCTAATCTTTACTTTGGATTTTTATTAAAGTTCATGAAAATGTTTTTCACTCCTAGTTTTAGTTTGGAACACAGACTGTAGGTGAGGGAGAATTTAGTGAGACCAGATGTTTGGATGGAATTCCTCCAGTTAACAGCTGGAACCATTACATCTGGATTGTTGGGGTTGTTGTTGGGGTTCCTAAAGAGCTCAGAGTTGACAGACCAAGGTTATTCTCACTGCTTTAAACTTCGAAATGAAGGTAGTCGTTGCCTGCTTTGTTCAGAGAGCCGATTGGCTGTTGACAGTGTTTGATCAGAGCGTGTGAGCCGTTACTATGGTGACCATAAAGGTGACAAAAGGGCAGAAACAGGAAGTGTTTGTGTCCAGTCCTGAAACCTGTCGCCATTCTCCTCTCACAGCTTCACTGAGAAAGCTGCAGCTTTACAGGAAACACCGAATCTTTGTTTCATACTGACTGTTTTTAGTACAAGGCTGTCATGGTCCAGGGTCATTTGACCCAGCATTTTGTTTTTATTAATGTGATCTAGTGTTCTAGTGTATTCTGTCTATGTATTCGTGTTTAGACTTTTTAGTTCTTAGGGTTTTAGTTCCTTGCTTCCTCTGTTTTGTGTCTGCCCGTGTGTAACCTCCCTGTTCCCATGTCTGTTGTCTTGTGTTAGGCTTATGTCTGCGCATACCTGTTGTATACCTGTTTTACTTTGATAGTCCCTGTCCTGTGTGGAGTGTCTCTGTTTTTGCTTCCCCTTGTCTTGTCAGTTCTGATTTCTCCAAGCTCTGTTTCCCTCCTGTCTCCCATTCCCTGATTGTTCCCATGTGTTTTCTACTGCTTGTTGCTGGTTCGTCTGTGTTGTCTCCCCGTGTCTCCGTTTAAATAAAGCTCACTTCACAGCAGTGTCCACATCTTGGGTCCTTGTTAAATTCAACACGGCTTGTCCCGCTAGCCGTGACAAATACTGCTGATAGGACCACCTACTAACTCCAACACTCTACTGACCTCAGAGTCTTTAGTCTGTAGTCGGGACTCTCCATAAGATCAAACAGTAGCTTCACATCTGGATCCTTCAAGTTGTTTCCTCTCAGATCCAGCTTTCTCAAATTGGAGGGGTTGGACTTCAGTGCTGCTGCCAGATAATCACAGCTGATCTCTGACAAAACACAGCTCCCCAACCTGTATAAAAAATCAAATATGTAAGTTTATTAGATAAAGTGTGTGCTTGAAATAATTCAGTTTCATAATCTGTTCAGAGCTGAAGAAGGTTCGGAATGTAGAAGTTTAGAAAATGGAAATTCCAAACAGCTGAAGCCAACAGGAAGCAGCTTCAAACAGGAAACTGTGCTGAGTTTTCAGACTATATGCCCCGATGCAGTCAGTTTGATTTAGGAGATTTGAATCTCTGTTCTGTATGCAAGCCCTTGAATCATTTCTTACAGTTAGTCCAACAAGACAGACTAAGTATTGGATCTGTGTTGTGGCTCCATTAGGGGAGCATCTAAATGTGATGTGATGGCCCCTCTGGGTGTGTCAGATCACAGTACTGAAGAGAGCTCAAACTAAGCTGGAATTGGAACTCAGGTACTGCTTTGACTGCACTGGCTGGGACTTTTTCAAGGCTCAGCTTCTCACTTAGATCACCTATTTCTGCTTGGGAAAAATGGGAATTACTTTGACAACAGGTACTAAAAGATTGAGGGACACAAATGTGTTCAAAGAAAGATAAAGCAGTTAAAATGCAGTCTAAAAATTAAGCAAAGAGGATTAGCTGAATAAAGGACACTCAAGGCTGGCTTGAAAAAGAATGAAGTCCATGGTGAGGATGCAGTACAAGGACAAAAAATGAATGTGATGCTGAATCAGCAGAAGAGTTAGACTCATTTGATTCCTCCTTTGATATCATTGATTTCAATGAAGAGTTTTGTGATTTTAGTGTGCTGTGAGGAACTGACTGGGATATTTTCACACATTTTCCAGTCCTTAGAACAACAGGAAGTTCCCAGCATATGGAAACAAAGGTTAAGTGCCCTATGGCACTCAGTGATGATGGTCCTGTGGCCCCACCACCTCCACCTCTTTCTAAAGGAACTAACTGTAATCTGAAGCTTCAAATGGAACTAAGACTTCCTCCACTAGGATGCAGTGTCTGATGAGAAAGTGTTAGTGTAGCTGGCCTGTAGTCAGAAACAGGAAAATGCAGGATTTGGGCTGAAATTGGGAAAAGTGGTTAGCACGAGTGCCTTAGAGCAAGAAGGTTGTAGGTTGAAGCTTGTTGGTCAACCGGGCCTTTCTGTGGAGGCTGGATGTTTTCCCACAGTCCAGTGAAATGCTGCTTAGGTTCATTGGTTCTTCGAAATTGGCTATTGGTCTGTATGTGACAGAGTTTTTAATATAAAAATTACAACCTTTAATAGAAACCTATTGGTCAGCATCTTATTAGCCTGCTGTTAGCTTCATTACACAGAAAACTGATGGAATTTAATAGAGTTCATAAAGAATAAAAAAATGTGCTGATTTAAAGCCTTTGAAGTGCTTCAGATGATCTCTGTCCACTTCTGTCCACTCATTCATTCATGTAAGCTTCTAATGCAGCTTTGATCTTCACAGTCTGCTTTATGAAACTCATTCTAACCCTGAATGTCAGAGTGTTCCCCCTTCTCTGTCCCATCATTCATGCTGGCAGTGGAGGAGATTTGGATGTTGGACTGTGTTTTGTATGATGTGTGTATGTTTTGTGTTAGACTGCTGACTGTAAAGCAAATGGCCATTTTGGTTTAGATTTCAGTGTCAGACAGATGTTGAAGAGTTTTAGAATTTCACAGTGAATTATCTAGTGGATGATTTTTCTTCTTGTTTGAAGGTTTGAAATGTGAACATTGTTCTGCTACAGTCACTAGACTAAACCAGAGAAGAAGAAAACAGACTTCACCGTGAAGATCCTCTGTGTTGCTCAGTGTAATGTCAGCCTTAGTGACACTAAACTCTGCAGTTTAGTGTCAGCACAACTTTCACATCATATTCATCTCAGAACAACTAAACATGGTGACTGACCTCAGAGTTTCAAGTCCACATCCTGGACTCTCCAGAAAACCACACAGCTGCTTCACTCCTGAATCCTGCAGCTTGTTTTTATTCAGGTCCAGCTCTCTCAGATGGGAGGGGTTGGACTTCAGCGCTGCTGCCAGATAATCACAGCTGATCTCTGACAAACCACAGTCCTTCAGTCTATATAAAGAATGAAAAATGTAAGTTTGTCAGATAAAGTGTGTGCTTGAAATCATTCAGTTTCATAATCTGTTCAGAGCTGAAGAAGGTTGAGAATGTAGAAGTTTAGAAAATGGAAACTGCAAACAGCTGAACCCAACAGGAAGCAGCTTCAAACAAACACAACAAGAGAAAAAACTCTGAATCTTTCATATCAAAGTTGCACTTGGATAAGTAAAAAAATATTGTTTAACTTTTTTCAGTGTTTTATTTGTTCCTGAGAAAATTGGTTTGGCTGAGATTAAGGTTTAGTTTTCACACAGCTGAATAAACGTCAGACAAAAAACTGATTAACCCTCAGTCCAGAGTCTAACTGGCCGTTTTTGACTACTTTTGATTTGATCTCTATATTTCACCTTAAAAACTGTTCATCTTGCCTTGTTTCATATCATTATTTTCAGCAGAACCTCAAATATCTGAATGTGGAGTTGTTTTTTCATTTTGACATACAATTGATCTAAATTCAGACAAACAACATAAAATCCAAGTAAAAAAAAAAATATTGTTTACTGTAAAAACCACAAACAGGTTTCAAGAATAATTTTCATAACTTGAAATGCAAATAGAAATTGTACATTTTTCAAAAATAATGCACAAGTTTTACAAACAAGGTTATATAGTAGTATTTACCTAAAAATGCAAGGTCTCAGGCGTTTTCTATATAACTATTTACAGAACAATCAGGTGTTCTGTATCAAATAAGAAGGCACACAAATTATTTATGCAACTCCAAAAAATTTTTATGTCCACTATAAGACAGAGGAGAACACCACAGTCCTAAACCCTCCAGGTTTGACAGCAGGAGGTGTATCACTCCTCCCATTTTTTAGCTGGAGACAGGGTTTACATTGCAGTATGTCTTTGGTGGCTTTTTTGCACCAAGATTGACATTCAGCAATATAACTGACACACAAAACAAAACAATGACTACACTACACACTAACTACAGCCTCCAAACACGCTAAACATCACATATGAAAACTCGCTCTCTCTCTTTCTTTCACTCGCCCGCTTTCTCTCGCAGGCGTCACTCCTAAATCTTCCCCCTCTTCCTAAACAACAAAATGCACCATGTTGCCTTATAATTTTTTGATTGGTTTGACATGGTACACTCTAACATCAATAGGGAAGGGAAGGGGTGTTTTTTTTTTCTTTTTTACTCGCAAGCAGAGAGTGTTTGCTAGCGCTATCCTGGTATATAGTTTGAAGTCCGGGCTTTCTAAACAAGTTGAAACTGAGACTCTGGGTCAAGCCGGCATCTTGTTGCTTTGCCGTCTTAAATGGGTCATGTGATTTTGACGCGCCGGAGCGTCTGTTGACCCCAGAGGGTTAAACAGAAGTGTGAGATGGTTGAGAATTTACTCCAATATCGTGGTATATATTAGTAAGCGAGGAGCATACGGATGAGTTTATTAAACTCCACTGAGACAGCTGGTGATGCAAATCTGAAGTTTAGAACAACCAATTACCGTATTTTCTGGACCATAAGCCGCTACTTTTTTCCTAGGTTTTGAGCCATGAGGGTTATACAAAGGTGCGGCTATTCTGTGGATTTTTCTTCCACCACTAGGGGCACTCTAACCAGAATTAGAATAACAAACAAGATACAGTGGCTTGCAAAAGTATTCGGCCCCCTTGAACTTTTCCACATTTTGTCGCATTACAGCCACAAACATGAATCAATTTTATTGGAATTCCACGTGAAAGACCAACACAAAGTGGTGTACACGTGAGAAGTGGAACGAAAATCATCCATGATTCCAAACATTTTTTACAAATAAATAACTGAAAAGTGGGGTGTGCGTAATTATTCAGCCCCCTGAGTCAGTACTTTGTAGAACCACCTTTTGCTGCAATTACAGCTGCCAGTCTTTTAGGGTATGTCTCTACCAGCTTTGCACATCTACAGACTGAATCCTTGCCCATTCTTCTTTGCAAATCAGCTCCAGCTCAGTCAGATTAGATGGACAGCATTTGTGAACAGCAGTTTTCAGATCTTGCCACAGATTCTCGATTGGATTTAGATCTGGACTTTGACTGGGCCATTCTAACACATGGATATGTTTTGTTTTAAACCATTCCATTGTTGCCCTGGCTTCATGTTTAAGGTCGTTGTCCTGCTGGAAGGTGAACCTCCGCCCCAGTCTCAAGTCTTTTGCAGACTCCAAGAGGTTTTCTTCCAAGATTGCCCTGTATTTGGCTCCATCCATCTTCCCATCAACTCTGACCAGCTTCCCTGTCCCTGCTGAAGAGAAGCACCCCCAGAGCATGATGCTGCCACCACCATATTTGACAGTGGGGATGGTGTGTTCAGAGTGATGTGCAGTGTTAGTTTTCCGCCACACATAGCGATTTGCATTTTGGCCAAAAAGTTCCATTTTGGTCTCATCTGACCAGAGCACCTTCTTCCACATGTTTGCTGTGTCCCCCACATGGCTTGTGGCAAACTGCAAACGGGACTTCTCATGGTTTTCTGTTAACAATGGCTTTCTTCTTGCCACTCTTCCATAAAGGCCAACTTTGTGCAGTGCACGACTAATAGTTGTCCTATGGACAGATTCCCCCACCTGAGCTGTAGATCTCTGCAGCTCGTCCAGAGTCACCATGGGCCTCTTGGCTGCATTTCTGATCAGCGCTCTCCTTGTTCGGCCTGTGAGTTTAGGTGGACGGCCTTGTCTTGGTAGGTTTACAGTTGTGCCATACTCCTTCCATTTCTGAATGATTGCTTGAACAGTGCTCCGTGGGATGTTCAAGGCTTGGGAAATCTTTTTGTAGCCTAAGCCTGCTTTAAATTTCTCAATAACTTTATCCCTGACCTGTCTGGTGTGTTCTTTGGACTTCATGGTGTTGTTGCTCCCAATATTCTCTTAGACAACCTCTGAGGCCATCACAGGGCAGTTGTGGAGCTGTTTCGCAAAGAAGAATGGGCAAGAATTTCAGTCTCCAGATGTGCAAAGCTGGTAGAGACATACCCTAAAAGACTGGCAGCTGTAATTGCAGCAAAAGGTGGTTCTACAAAGTATTGACTCAGGGGGCTGAATAATTATGCACACCCCACTTTTCAGTTATTTATTTGTAAAAAATGTTTGGAATCATGTATGATTTTCGTTCCACTTCTCACGTGTACACCACTTTGTATTGGTCTTTCACGTGGAATTCCAATAAAATTGATTCATGTTTGTGGCTGTAATGCGACAAAATGTGGAAAAGTTCAAGGGGGTCGAATACTTTTGCAAGCCACTGTAGATGAAAAATCAATGCAAAGAAGAATACGCTACTTTTTCTTTAGCAGATAGAAGACGCACAACAAATTACTAACTGGTAATTATTTCAAATCCTCGCCCCTTCATCATGGAAACCACACAAAGAAATTTTTATGATGCAAGTTTTAAGTTGAAGGCCATCAATCTTGCTATCCAGGAGGGAAACCGCGCTGCTGCACGCAAGCTTAGTGTCAATGAGTCTATGGTGAGACGTTGGAGGCGGCAGCGGGAAGAGCTCATGCAATGCCAAAAGTCGAGAAAAGCTTTCAGAGGACATAAAAGCAGGTGGCCTGAACTTGAAAATGTCCTGGAGGTATGGGTGAACACACAGAGAGCAGGTGGCCGAGGTGTATCCACTGTACAGATCCGAGTGAAAGCCAAAACAATCGCCCGTGTTAAGGTTCAATGTTGAGAGAGGAATCCAAAAATAACCACAGATCCGGTCCGGTGTGCAATTAGACAGCATTTTAATAAACACATGTGTGAGTCCGACCGCTGTGCAGATTTCAGCGTCGAACTGAACTTACAATCATTAGACAAAGGCTTTATAGGGTTTGCAGTCTTCCTGTTACCAGGCAGACTTAAACAAAGCATACGTCACTCCAAAACCACAATGACTCTTAACATAGTCTAAAACAACATCTTCTTCGGGTCAACGCCAGGTGTTTCCTGTCCGCCCGCCTTCGCTGTCGCTTATCTTATGGGACATCTGGTGCACTTCCTCTAAGTACGTCGGCACAATTCTGCACTTGCAGCAAAAATACATCTTCACTTCTGCCCTACCAAAATAGATCTACTATGGTGTGTATGTGTGTGTGCGTACACGTGCGAGGGCGCGTGCATGCTGTGTACTGCGTACGTGTCATGACCTCTCACTATTTGTGTCTGTATGTGTGTCTCGCCCTTAAATGCTCTCACATCTCACCCGTTACACTTCTGACCTTTCACCAGAACAGAGGCTCATCCTTACATATAATAACCTAACTGGAAATATATATGTAATCTACTGAATAAATGTTTTAATCAAAAGCCTCTACTAAAAGCTTAAATCAAAGATAAATGCATAATAAACACCCTACTCTTTGGCTTGCGCTCACTCTGCTTTCGGTTTCACTTCTGCAAAACCTGCAACTTCAAAAGCCTATAACTTCCTGTCTCATTTCGGTTTATAAATTCAACTCAACAGTTTAAAGTGGTTCTTACTGGACCTGTAATAAAGACTAATATGATACCAATATATTTGAACATTTGAATGCAATATCAATACCTCTTGTATACATATGCTTGCTATATGTTTATGATGCAACAGTAATGACAGTAATACCAATAATAACAAAATAATAAATCAAAATAACAAAACATACTACTTCCTTCTCCACACCCGCGGAATGAATATTGAAGATTTCGAAGGTGGGCCTTCATGGTGTTTCAGATTTATGAGACGTAAAAACCTGTCCATCAGGGCACGGACCACTCTCTGTCAGCAACTCCCCCCTGACTATCAGGAAAAAGTTGAAAACTTCCACAAATTCGTTGAAAAAAAGATACAAGAAAACTCCATCGGACCAGACAACATAATCAATATGGATGAAGTACCTTTAACGTTTGATCTGCCTCTGACCAGGACCGTTAACAAGACAGGTGCATCATCCGTGTTGTTGAAAACAACAGGCCACGAGAGGAAGCACTTCACCTGCGTTCTGGCATGCACGGCATCCAGACAAAAACTTCCACCAATGGTGATTTTTAAGCACGTAACTATGCCGAAAGAACAACTCCCGAAAGGCATAGTGGTCAAAGTTAACACCAAAGGGTGGATGATAGAAGGCCTCATGAAGGAATGGTTAACGGAGTGCTATGGGAAGTGCCCGGGAGGATTTTTTCACCGGAAAAAAGCACTGCTTGTTTTGGATAGCATGAGGGCCCACATCACAGATTCTGTGAAAGCAGCGATCAAGAAAACAAACTCCATTCCAGCTGTGATTCCTGGAGGTACAACAAAGTATTTGCAGCCACTTGACATCAGTGTAAATCGGGCATTTAAAGCTGCACTATGGGTTGAGTGGGAGAGTTGGATGACAAGCGGTGAAAAGTCATTCACAAAAACTGGCCGCATGCGAAAAGCATCCTTTTCTGATGTCTGTCAGTGGATCCTAACAGAGTGCTGTGAAAGAATCCACCATCAGCAACAGGTTCCGAAAGGCTGGACTGCTGCGCGAAGAGAGCGGCGCACCTTCAGAGCCAACTTCACCGGAGGATGACAGTGACACGGAGAGCGAGACTGATGGAGACAGATGTGATGAAGCGCTTCTGAACCTGCTCAACTCCAACACTGAAGAAGACGACTTCATGGGTTTCAGCGAAGATGATTAAAGTGACTTGTGGTTTCAAATACAGGAAAAATGAAGGTAAATAAATAGCGGTTATTTTCTCTTGGTTCTGTTCTGTTTTAATCAGCAAAGTTGCTGCCGTGTTAAAAGGCATTGTTCGGAAAGAATCTGTTCAAGTACATACATGTACATTTACAGTACAAAATCGTTCTGTACATGCAGTAAATATCTAATTTTTCATCATAGATATCTGCGGCTTATAGCCGGGTGCGGCTTGTATATCTTTTTTAAAAAATAGAGCGGATGCGGCTTATTTACAGGTGCGCTCTATTGTCCAGAAAGTACGGTAGACAAGCCTCGCACTTCCGGCCTTCTCGGACTTCGAAGGACCTTGCCCATGTCGACTGCGATGGCTGGGTCCTCCGAAGGATGTCGCCTAGGTTTTGGTTTACAGCTAAAGAGAGAACTGTGGCTTTTCAGTCACCATGGTAACAGGCACTTATTCTTCAGTAGTTTAATGGTTATCACCCTGAATGTTTGCTGTACTCTGTCAGGTTTGTTTCTACACCCCACCCCCACATTCCTCTGATTGGTCAGAAAATTCAGCAACAATAATAAACAAAGTTCAGGTTCACAGTGTGATGCTCGGTGGGAGACATACTAGACTGTGTACAAAACAAAAGTGCCAGAAATAAACAATTTTTAGCTTTTGAAACATTTAAAAGTATTTATTCATTAGCCATAGTCACTTAAAGACTGGGCTACACCATGGTTACTGGCTATGGATGACAAATGAATAACCTGGACCAATATCTGGGCAGACAGGAGAGCCTTTTATCTGTTTCAGTTCTGCTGTTACGAGGACAGATACAGAAAATATTTCCTTTTTTTAATATTTACATTTTAGGTTTATTAAACTCTCTTTATGTTGTTCTATTTAACTGATGTCTTGATATATACATTGTTTGTCATGGTCCTAGGTCGGTGACCCAGTGTTTTTGAGTTTTGTACTTTTAGTTTTTGATTCCATCATGGCGTATCACTCTAGTGTTTTGGTTTCTTTCTCAGTGTGTCTAGCTCCTTAGCCCTTTAGTATTTCTTGAGTTCTAGTTTTAGGTTTTGTTTAGGCTTCCCTGTGTTCTGTGTTTCCTGTTTTACTTTGAAGGTCCATGTCTTGTTATTTTTTTTGTTGTTTGTTTCCTCCTTGTCTCCTTTGTCAAGAAAGGGCAAACAGGAGGAAGATATGACTGAACCTAATTAAACATGATTTAGAATTTATTCTAAATACTTTTTGTCACTTTGCCAGCAATGTACAAAAACAACAACAAAAAAAACGTTCACTCGTATCACAGCCTTTGCTTGCATCTTGTGTCCTTCTTTCACAAATACCACAGGACTGCTGCCACAGCTGTGACAGAAATGTTGTTTTAGTAAGAACTTCTGGGACATATTAAATACTTCTCCTTGGAACACAACAACAGTTGATCAGTTTTGTTTTGTTGTGTTTTTGTTTTTTTTCAGTTGGCAATGCTATCTGACCTCTTGATAAATTTGAACAAGAAAATGACATAAATCAGAGTCTGATATATGAACAAACAGCCCTGTAAAAAAATAGAGACAAGAAACTTAAACTTTCATGGAAATGTTGCAGACATAATTTTAAGAAATCAGACTTTAAAAATGTGCGCTCTAAAATTACAGATGATTTAATACAAATGAAAACCCAAATGAAAACCAAAACAAGCTACCAAATAAATGATTGTACTGGCAAATTTCTTTATTCTATGTATTAATCACATATTTTAATGATATCACTTTAGCAGTGGTAATATCACTTTGTCACCAGTTGCATGCACAAGTGGGCTTCATGTTTTCTTATATAGTAGTTAAATAAATAGCATAGACTATTTAACTATAACTATAGTTATATACAGGGTGGGCCATTTATATGGATACACCGTAATAACATGGGAATGGTTGGTGATATTAAAGTCCTGTTTGTGGGACATTAGTATATGTGAGGGGGCAAACTCCTCAAGATGGGTGGTGACCATGGTGGCCATTTAGAAGTCGGCCATCTTGGATACAGCTTTTGTTTTTTCAATAGGAAGAGGGCCATGTGACACATCAAACTTATTGGTAATGTCACAAGAAAAACAATGGTGTGCTTGGTTTCAACGTAACTTTATTCTTTCATGAGTTATTTACAAGTTTCTCTTTGTTCACAGCCATTGACATGTCGAAGAGGTTAACAGGTGAGGAGCGGATCGAAATTGTGTTGATATCGCAGTAACCAGGTCATTGCAGCAGATTTCAATGCAAGACACCCTACGAGACCACCCATATCCCATGCTACCGTTAGCAAACTGCTTGCTAAGTTTCGTGAAACTGGTTCAGTGTTGTCAAAGGAGTTTGCAAAGAAAAGCGTGTGGACTTCTTTAAGTTGCTTGAAGACGTTTCACCTCTCATCCGAGAAGCTTCTTCAGTTCTAAGGTCAAATGGCCGAGAGTCCCAGATTTAAACCCAGTGGGAGTATCCCCCCAAAGAGGGACAAAGGACCCCCTGGTGATCCTCTAATCACATGAGCCAAGGTGTGAAAGCGGGTGTGGGACCTAATCAGCCAGGGTTTCGGGTGAGCTCATTGTGAAACCTGGCCCCACGTTGTCATGTGAATTCCTGAGGTCAGATGGCCCAGGATGTGAGTGGGCGTTAAGGCGTCTGGGGAGGGATCTCAAAACTGGATTATAGATAGCAGACAGTTGGTGTCGTAAACCACCGCCTCTGTTCAAAGATGGTCACTCACAGTGGACATAGATGGCCTCTGGTTCAGTGTTGGATTTGCCAAAATGTGGACGCAAGAAAACTGTCACTAATGAAGAAACATCAGTGGCTGTCCAAGCTTCATTCAGCAAGAGCCCACAGCGTAGCACTCGCCGCATGTCACTGGAGAGTGGCATTAGTCGAACATCCATTCAGTGTGTGAATGTGTGTGTGAATGGGTGGATGACAGGTTGTGTAAAGCGCTTTGGGGTCCTTAGGGACTTGAAAGCGCTATACAAATACAGGCCATTTACCATCCCTTCGGCCGATATTAGCTACTCACAAACAGCACCCTTACAAATCTGGCTTACATATCTGGCTTCATGGACAGATGGAGTCGGGTGTCATCTGCATAGCAGTAAAAATGTATGCTATGTCTTCTAATGATACTGCCTAAGGGAAGCATGTATAATCTAAACAGAATTGGTCCTAGCACTCCCAAGTCATCCAAAGATAAAAGGCCACTTGCCAATTCTCAAAAGCTTGGTTGTTTATAGAATAATATCATTCAGACATTAAATGATCAGCAGTGGGAACATTTGGATCCTGACCTGAGAGTCTCCAGTAAACAACGTGGACTCTGCAGTGCAGCAGACAGAAGCTTCACTCCTGAATCCTGCAGGTTATTGTAACTCAGGTCCAGGTCTTTCAGACAAGAGGACTGGGAGTTTAGAATTGAGGAAAGAGCATCACAGCTTCTCCCTGAGAGTTTACAGCGACTCAGTCTGAAAAACAAACAAATAAATAAAAACAGTCAAATGAGACATTTTTTAAATGCCAGCATGCAATTCAATCAATGGCTAACTAAATAGCTTCATTGAAACACAACTGGCCTTCTACATCAGCACTTGTAAGCTCCACCTGCTCCACCTTCTAATTCAGAAGACATGAAGACAAACTGTAAATCTAGTAGAAACATAATTTCTGACTTATGATTGGAAATGTATTCTTCTCAGATCCATTCATTTTAGAGCCTGAGACTGAAATAAAGCAGTGGACAGCATGGACATTCACAGCAGTAAAGATTACAGAAGACAACTCTGTTCAGTAAATATTACACTCGTGCTGTCAAGAAATACCAAAGGTAGGTAAGTAAGACATGCTTTGTCAGTTTGTGCTGTAGTTTGGGACACCTGGTGGATGAGTTGTGAAGGATGATGAAACGAACACTTCGGTCCATGTTTTTCTTCTAAACTGGATGTAATTTTGGCAGTAACACTCTATCCCAGCTGCAAATCAGGCGGGAACACAACAAGTAAATAACTTTACCTTCTTGGATCCTTATCATTCAAGATTGTGAAAATATTGTCTACTCAGAGAATACTGATGATTTTAGATGAGAGAGATGATTTGGTAGATGATGAAGGGGAAGGGTTTTCAGAACTTGAGGCCTTTTGTATTCACTGCATAGGACAGAGAAGACAGGAAGTGAGGGAGAAGTGAGGAGAATGACACACAGGAAACGGTCATGGGGAAACTCAAATGCAGGCCCTGTAGTCATGACTCTAACCTTCAGTTGATGGTGACCTGCTCAGCCAGGTAAGCTATAGCAGCAATCAGCAGTCTGTGAGTCAATTTGAAGACAATGATGAAAATGGCTATAAGTCAGGTAAAAAACAAAAAACAACTTATCATCAGCTAACAAGGGGGAAAAAACAGAGAGCTTGAATGGTCTTCTTGCCCAAGGAGTTAGCCAGCCTGCATGGCTATCAATGTGGTGCAACCAAGGCCATCATAAAAGACAGACATCATTATACAGGCCATCCAAGCCTATTTTTAACTTTTCATCCAAGATCCCACTTTAAAAATAATCTACAGTAGATTAGGGATATTGCCTGAACTGAATTATGTTCTAGATCCAGACACAACAAAAACAGAGCTGTTGTGTGTGTGTCCAAGGTGAACAGGAAGAATATATACAGTTGTGGCAAAAAGTTTTGAGATTTACATAAATATTGGAAAATGGAAAAGTTGCTGCTTTTGTTTTTATAATAGCAATTTGCATATACTCCAGAATGTTATGAAGAGTGATCAGATGAATTGCATAGTCCTTCTTTGCCATGAAAGTTAACTTAATCCCCAAAAAACCTTTCCACTGCATTTCATTGCTGTCATTAAAGGACCTGCTGAGATTATTTCAGTAATCGTCTTGTTAACTCAGGTGAGAATGTTGACAAGAACAAGGCTGGAGATCATTATGTCAGGCTGATTGTGTTAGAATGGCAGACTTGACATGTTAAAAGGAGGGTGATGCTTGAAATCACTTTTCTTCCATTCTTAACCATGGTGACCTGCAAAGAAACGCATGCAGCCATCATTGCGTTGCATAAAAATGGCTTCATGGGCAAGGATATTGTGGCTACTAAGATTGCACCTAAATCAACAATTTATAGGATCATCAAGAACTTCAAAGAAAGAGGTTCAGTTCTTGTTAAGAAGGCTTCAGGGCGTCCAGGATCGTCTCCTAAAGAGGATTCAGCTGCAGGATCGGAGTGCCACCAGTGCAGAGCTTGCTCAGGAATGGCAGCAGGCAGATGTGAGTGCATCTGCACGCACAGTGAGGCGAAGACTTTTGGAAGATGGCCTGGTGTCAAGAAGGGCAGCAAAGAAGCCACTTCTCTCCAAAAAAAACCATCAGGGACAGATCTTGTGCAGATGGTATGGTGAATGGACTGCTGAGGACTGGGGCAAAGTCATATTCTCCGATGAAGCCTCATTCCGATTGTTTGGGGTATCTGGAAAAAAGCTTGTCCGGAGAAGAAAACGTGAGCGCTACCATCAGTCCTGTGTCATGCCAACAGTAAAGCATCCTGAGACCATTCATGTGTGGGGTTGCTTCTCATCCAAGGGAGTGGGCTACCTCACAATTTTGCCCAAAAACACAGCCATGAATAAAGAATGGTACCAAAACACCCTCCAACAGCAACTTCTTCCAACAATCCAACAACAGTTTGGTGAAGAACAATGCATTTTCCAGCACGATGGAGCACCGTGCCATAAGGCAAAAGTGATAACTAAGTGGCTCGGGGACCAAAACGTTGAAATTTTGGGTCCATGGCCTGGAAACTCCCCAGATCTTAATCCCATTGAGAACTTGTGGTCAATCCTCAAGAGGCGGGTGGACAAACAAAAACCCACTAATTTTGACAAACTCCAAGAAGTGATTATGAAAGAATGGGTTGCTATCAGTCAGGATTTGGCCCAGAAGTTGATTGAGAGCATGCCCAGTCAAATTGCAGAGGTCCTGAAAAAGAAGGGCCAACACTGCAAATACTGACTCTTTGCAAAAATGTCATGTAATTGTTGATAAAAGCCTTTGAAACGTATGAAGCGCTTGTCATTATATTTCAGTACATCACAGAAACAACTGAAACAAAGATCTAAAAGCAGTTTAGCAGCAAACTTTGTGAGAACTAATATTTGTGTCATTCTCAAAACTTTTGGCCATGACTGTACATGCATAAAGTCCACAAAATAGATATGCAACACACAGAGGAAAACTCTGCCCATCATGTGTTTTTTAGGCTGCTAGGAAAAAGTTCTTCTTTCAATGGTGCTGAACTACAGACTGACATGAATCAGTTTAACTTCTAGTTAAGCTCAATAAAGTAACTATTAATAGTGATGAGAAGGTTTGCTTTAGACTGTGGTGCAGTTTATCGTCAAAGACTGACAAAAAGGCACCATGCTGGCAATAAATGGCATGAAGTCTGACTTGGGTTTTTCAGTCGTTGTTATTGATTTTTTTGTTTGTTGTTTTTTTAAAATAAAAATTACATTTTATGGCAACATTAGCACAGATGACCAAGGAAGGCGTGCTTAAAGGGGAAGTAGCTAAAACAGCCCGTTTCAGATTGAAGATGAACCGAGGTGCTGCACCAAAGTCTGTACCAACATTTTGACAACAGTGAGAAAGAAAAACTGGAAGAAAAGCAGGTTCAGGGAGGGACAACCATCTGCTACAACAAGTTTGGAGTGAGGGGAGACAGCAGGGCAAAATCAACAAAGAAAAAAAAAACACATTGTGGAAGACTGACACAGAGTTTAATAATCAATTTAATTCACCAGTGGTGCATGAACACATGAAAAGGGGAGAGGTGGGTCAAGAAGTAATGCCCACTACATTCTGAGATGCGCCCATAAATCTAAGCTTGAAAAAGTGTAACTAAGAATGTTTTTGTTGCTGCAAAGATTCACTGAGTGATTCAAATAACTTGATTATTAAAAAATTCTCAATGCAAATGTTTTGTTTAATGCATTAGCCACCATGTATGTAAAAGCATGTGTTTAACCAACATTTGTGACTAAAAATAGACCTGAAGTAGAAATGTATCTAGGAGCATGCATGTGAATATAAAGTATCACAACATTAGGCACATGCAACCCCAGGTTTTAAACAAAAACTGATAACAGGCAGCAGTGGATACGGAAGAGGATTAGGGCCACCAGACAAAAAAAAGAGTGGGCAGATCTTTTTTTTAATCTTTTCCAGAATTCTGAGAAAGAAGTCAGAATTATTTTTTCTCAGAATTCAAGAAAAGAAGAAAAAAAAATTGCCCACTCTTTTGTTTTTTCCAGTGGCCCTAATAATCTTCCATAAGTGGCAGCAATGATGATGATGCTGTCATTGTTTATTGTGGACTCAGCGTCTCTAGTACACTGAGTTTTTGATCCGTCAAAGAGGTTACAGTTGTATTGTGAGAAATTCTAAAACTTTAGGATACAAATTCAAACAAAGATAGAAAGCCTGGTGAAATAAATTACTGACACAGATGTTAAATGTAAAGGATGATCGCAAATGTACTTACAGAGCTTTGTTGGAGGCTTTGACCACTGGCAGCAGCTTCAGAAGAGCCTCCTCTGATGCAGAGTATTTCTTCAGGTCAAACACATCCAGATCTTTTTCTGATGACAGTAAGATGAAGACCAGAGCTGACCACTGAGCAGGAGACAGTTCATCTGTGGAGAGACTTCCTGATCTCAGGGATTGTTGGATCTCCTCCACTAGAGAACGATCATTCAGTTCATTCAGACAGTGGAACAGATTGATGCTTTTCTCTGCAGACACATTCAAACTGATCTTCTCCTTGATGTACTGGATTGTTTCCTGAATGGTCTGCGAGCTACTTCCTGTCTGTGTCAGCAGACCTCGTAGGAGAGTCTGATTGGTCTGTAGTGAAAGACCCATGAGGAAGCGGAGGAACAAGTCCAGGTGTCCATTTGGACTCTGTAAGGCCTTTTCCACTGCACTCTGGTAGAAGTGTCTCTCTGCAAATTCTTTTGTTTCAGACATCTGGGAGGGTTTTTTTTCTTCTTCCAGCAGATTGAGTCCAGAGTTGATGAAGGTCATATGGACATGAAGAGCAGCCAAAAACTCCTGAACACTCAGATGGATGAAGCAGAACACCTTGTCCTGGTACAGTCCTCTCTCCTCTTTAAAAATCTGTGTGAACACTCCTGAGTACACTGAGGCTGCTCTGATATCGATGCCACACTCTGTCAGGTCTGATTCATAGAAGATCAGGTTTCCTTTCTGCAGCTGATCAAAAGCCAGTTTTCTCAGAGACTCAATCATCTCCCTGCTCTCTGGACTCCAGTGTGGATCTGTCTCAGCTCCTCCATCATACTTGACCTTCTTCACTTTGGCCTGAACCACAATGAAGTGGATGTACATGTCAGTCAGGGTCCTGGGCAGCTGTCCTCCCTCTCTGGTTTTCAGCACATCCTCCAGAACTGTAGCAGTGATCCAGCAGAAGACTGGGATGTGGCACATGATGTGGAGGCTTCGTGATGTCTTGATGTGGGAGATGATCCTGCTGGCCTGCCCCTCATCTCTGAATCTCTTCCTGAAGTACTCCTCCTTCTGTGGGTCAGTGAACCCTCTGACCTCAGTTACCATGTCAACACAGTAAGGAGGGATCTGATTGGCTGCTGCAGGTCGTGTGGTTATCCAGACGTGAGCAGAAGGAAGCAGTTTCCCCCTGATGAGGTTTATCAGCAGCACATCCACTGAGGTGGACTTTCTAGGGTCAGTTAGGATTGTAGTTTCTTGGAAGTCCAGAGGAAGTCGACACTCATCCAGACCATCAAAGATGAACACAACCTGGAAGTCTTCAAAGCTGCAGATTCCTGCTTCTCTGGTTTCAGTAAAGAAGTGATGAACAAGTTCCACCAAGCTGAACTTTTCCTCTTTCAGCACATTCAGCTCTCTGAAAGTGAATGGAAATATGAACTGGATGTCCTGGTTGGCTTTGTCTTCAGCCCAGTCCAGGGTGTATTTCTGTGTTAAGACTGTTTTCCCAATGCCAGCCACTCCCTTTGTCAGCACTGTTCTGATTGGTTCATCTCTTCCAGGTGAGGCTTTAAAAATGTCTTCTTGTCTGATTCTTGTTTCTGGTCTGTCTGGTTTCCTGGATGCTGTTTCAATCTGTCTGACCTCATGTTCTTTACTGACCTCTGCAGTCCCTCCCTCTGTGATGTAGAGCTCTGTGTAGATCTGATTCAGAAGGGTTGGGTTTCCTTCTTTAGCGATGCCCTCAAACACACACTGGAACTTCTTCTTCAGTGCAAATTTAAGTTTCCGTTCACAAATTGCAGCTGGAAGTTCTGAGTAACAATAGTAAAAATATCTTGATGCGTGCTCAATCATCCAGGTAAGTAAATCCCAAAAGGTTGATTCTGTTCATCTGGACATAGCGTTTTGTGGGAGAAACGTTTCTTCACTCATCCAAGTGACTTCTTCAGTCTCAGTTTGCACTGCAGGTTTCCACAACCTTATAAACATTACATTTGCACAATGACTGAAACCAGCCCACTCAATGAACAATGGGCTGTAAAGTCAGTTCCTTGATCATTAATATGCAAATATTCATGACCATTCATCAACAACTACTGATAAAAGTCCATTGTCCAATGGCAATGAGTACCATTAAAAGAGAGTTGGGGAATGGCTGCAATCACAGCATTTTAAGATGGTGAAAGATGTACCCTTAGGGACCCTCCTCAATGTTTCGGCCTGTCTCAGTAATGCAACCCCCCCCCAGCATCCCATAACAGCATGGGGGAGAAGAAGGCACTCACATACCTTAGTAATGAAAACAACATTATCATCCTTCCAGCAGACAAGGTTAGGTGCAGAAGGACTATCATGACAAAATTTGTCACTACTCACTGACAAAAATACTTATGAGGCCCTGAAACGAGACCCAGAAAGTGGTTACAGGAAGAGGGTGATAGATTGCCTAAAGCTATTAGAATAAGTGTACTGGCAGATTTCTTCATTCTATGTATTAATCACATATTGTAACTAGGGATGGGTATCGTTTAGGTTTTATCCGATACCGGTGCCAAACCGGTACTTTTGAAACGGTGCCGGTGCTTAAACGGTGCTCAAACCGGTGCTTAAAGAATGGAGAACACAAAATTGGTCCAAAATCCTCTCATGTTCAGCTGTTCTTTTTGTAAAAAGATAACAATGTTAGCCTTTTCTGCAGCTATAGGGCATATATGGTATCACTCTTGGCTGGAAGCAGTGCTTAATCAATGGAAAAAACACAAACTTTGTCCAAAAACCTCTCATGTTTAACTGTTTTCCACTTTTTCTTTGGTCATTTTAGTCTTTTTGGCCAGGGTGAAGGGAGTATCTGCCATCAAACAAGAAGACAGCCGCATGTAACTACGACGGTGTTTGCTAGTTCACCTTACATGCATTAATGTAATAATGTGGTTAGCGTACTCAACATTAATTACACATGAACAACATGAAGCTACTCACGCAGAGGAGAACGGCTGCTGCTGCCATCATCATCCATCATCATTTCTGCTACGCTGACAGGGCTAGGGGCCAGGACTCTCCTCTTCCGGTTTTGGGGGGATGTTGCTAACTCCGGGTCCGATAACAGGCACCACACCCGCAGTAGATGTGCACGGTGTGAGGTCTGGCAGCAAGCTATCAAACACAGCGCATTTCTCGGCTTTAAAAAAAAACGCTATGCGTCGCCAGGTGTCTCATCAGATTTGAGGTGTTACCTCCTTTGACAGTATCACAGTATCAGCTTAAAGCACTTGTTGCAGGCTGCTGAGTTTGCATCTTTTGCTGTGAAGTACAGCCAGACTTTTGACCGCTTCGCCTTGGGCATTTTTAATCTGTAGCTCTGCTCTAAAAGAACGTACGTACCTGGCCCCGCCTACTATCCTCGGAAACGTAAAATGATTGGCTAGAATTGGCTCAGGAAAAAAAAAGCACCGAAATAAAGCACCGAAATGTGCGCTGCTTTTCGGTCTGGTTACTACTGTTTATGTCAGAACCGGTGCCATCATGGCACCGGACACCGGTACCCATCCCTAATTGTAACGATATTACTTTAGTAATAGTTGTATCACTTTCTCACTTAGGTTAGCTTCACGACTAGGCCTTATGCTCTGTCACACACATGCACAGTTGGGCCATTGTAAGTTCATGGGAGACATTAGGCAGATAGTGGGGCTCCTTCTTCTTATCAGGGATGTAAATCTCTAGGTGACGGCTAAGCAGGAAACAAGGCTGTAATTCTTCCTCTGAGAGGAGAAAGGTTGTAAGGATGGGACTGAAGGTATAGGCCCCCCATCGTAAGATGGGGCTGGCTTGTAAGAGCAGTGGAATGTTTTTTGTTTGAGAGTGTCGGTGTGTGTATAAAAGAGTTCAGGGCGGTGGCCCCTCAAAAAATGCTTGGGTGTTTGACCAGAGTGTCACATTGCAATGGGTTTTATTAAAACCACTTCAAATCATGCTCATGAGGTGTTTGCAGATTTTTTTTATACTTGACATTACACAAGACAATGCTATTGACCAGACCTCATACCACAGGGGAATCTACACCAAGTCTGTATGGTTTACCAAAGATACATAAACAGGCTGTACCTTCAAGACCAATTGTCTGTATGATCAACACGGTCACCTATAACATCTGAAAGTTTCTGGCTTTGATCCTCAACCATTGGTAAAATCAAATAAAATCAAACTTTATTTCTATAGCACATTTTAAAACAAAAGTGTTGATCAAAGTGCTTAACAATCAGCAAAAACATTAAAAAGCAAATACAGAAATTAACAAACAAACAACAAACAGACCAACAAACATCACAGGTGACAGACATAAAAAAAGCCAGATGATAGTCAAACTAGTTTGATTCAAAACCAAAGTAAAAAAGTGAGTTTTAAGATGAGTTTTAAAAGACTGAACAGACTAAGAACTACGTATAAAAACAGGGAGGTTCCAGAGTCCAGGTGCTGTCGATATTTACTTTCTGGTTAGGCAGCTGTGAACACCACATCCAGGGCACCTTGGATTTTGTTGAGAAGGTGAGAGATGTAATTATGGAGGCAAATGAAACAATGGTCTTGGACGACATGCATTCACTTGCATTCCAGTCCCTGAAGTGTTGGAGGTAGTTTATAAGAGATTACAGGATGACCCCAACCTCAGCAAAAGGGACCACTCTCAGCACTGACCAAGTGTGTTTTCTTTTGGAAGTGTGTCTTAATTCCTCCTATTTCACATACTAAGGTCAGTACTACAGACAGAAGCATGCATGTGCCATGGGTTCCTCAGCTTCACCCATTTTGGCCTACTTGTACATTGAAGTGTCATGGTCCTGGGTCGGTGACCCAGTGTTTTTGAGTTTTGTACTTTTAGTTTTTGGTTTCTTTCACTCTATGTCTAGCTCCTTAGCCCTTTAGTATTTCTTGAGTTCTAGTTTTAGGTTTTGTTATGTGGCTTCCCTGTGTTCTGTGTTTCCTGTTTTACTTTGAAGGTGTATATATAGCGTGTGGTTGCCTGTGCTCATTGTCGGTCCGTCTGTGTTAGTTGGTGTTCTTTGCATCTCTCTGCTTCTCATCCCATGTTTCTCCCTGCATGTTATAGTTTCAGGCATCGGCGTAACTTTGTGCTGAACATTGAGGAGGGGGGGGGGGGTCAAGATCTCTGTCTAAATAAATACATACATAATAATAATGGATTGCATTCATATAGCACTTTTCTAGGCACCCAAAGTGCTTTACAATTCCACTATTCATTCGCTCTCACATTCACACACTGGTGGAGTCAAGCTACAGTTGTAGCCACAGCTGCCCTGGGGCAGACTGACAGAAGCGAGGCTGCTATATCGCGCCTTCTGCCCCTCTGGCCAACACCAGTAGGCGGTAGAGTAAAGTGTCTTGCCCAAGGACACAACGACCAGGAAAGAGAGCAGGGGGATCGAACCGGCAACCTTCCGGTTACAAATGAGCTTCCCAACCCCCATCTGATTCCCAGATGATTAAACATGCAACTATTTTGCTGGTAATACCTGAAACTGGTAAAGAAAATCAACAGCCTATTTATGCAAGATAATATTCATAATTTAATTAGGGGAGTAATATTGGTTGGATCTGATTATTGGGGGAGGTCATAACCCCCCTGGAAATTACACCCCTGGTTTCAGATTTGTTTACTATTTTACTCAGTTCAGGTTATTTCTTAGTTCTGTCCTCGCCATCCTTGCTTTTGTTTGTCATCACCCACTGTTAATAAAGCTCACTTGCAGCACAGCCTTTGCTTGCATTTTGGGTCCTCCTTCACAAACACCACACGACTGCCGCTGCAGCTGTGACAGGAAGAAGTGGAAAAGAGGGCTTTGTTATCCTACCCTGGAACACCACCAAGTCATTGGTTCAGGTATGTGGATGGCACCTTGGTGAAAATTAAATCTCAGGACATACCACAATTCACTGTTAACATTAACTTGGTGGACCAACACATCAAATTCACCAGGTAGGATAGGAAAAGTGGCAGGTTAGCGTTCACAGACTGTAACATTTCCACTGGACTTGAGTTGATGTGTACCGTAAACCTATGCATGCGGATCAGTATTTAAGGTTTAAGGAAAGGTGCATTGGTGGCTTTTCATCCACATCCACCCACCTTATATTTAGGGTCCCTCAAGGATCTAGCCTTGGCTCAATACTTTTTTAGTCCATTTACATGAAAAGGGAAAGACCATCTCTGAATTGAGGAGGGTCCCTAAGGGTACATCTGTCACCATCTTACAATGCTGTGATTGCAGCCATTCCCCAACTCTCTGTGAATGGTACTCGTGGCCATTGATCAGTGGTCTTAGATCAATGATTTTAGATCAATGGGGTTTGATCAGTGGTTGTTGATCAATGGTCATGACAATTTGCATATTAATGATCAAGGGACTGACCTCACAGCCCATTGTTTATTGAGTGGGCTGGTTTCAGTTATTTTGCAAATGTACTGTTTACAAGGTTTATAAGGTGAAACCTGCAGTCAGCTGAGACTGAAGAAGTCACCTGGATGAGTGACGAAATGTTTCTCCCAGAACAGAATCAACCTTTTGGGAATAATAAAAATACAACATTGACAGTCAGGTCATGTTGTTTACAAAATGCTCATTACAAAAATTCATCCTAAAAAATGACTGAACAGATGTTGCCCTTTCTCTAGAGACGTTAATAAATGTTTCATTAATCACTAGCAGCTTAAATCTTTAGAGAAATCTTCTTACTGCTCTGCAGACGGTTAGCCAGGTCCTGCTGCTTCATTCTCCTCATGAAGTCCAGAGTGATCTTCACAAATGCCTCTCTACTGCTGTTCCTCTGACTCTCTAAGCATTCTGGGTAATCTGGACTCAGAACCTTCTGGATCTTCTTCAGCTCGTTCTTCACAAAAGCAATGATGTTGTCCTCCAGCAGCTGGAACAGAATATTTTATGCATGACCCAATCAGACTGAAATCATGGAGTCAAACATCAGATCCATGTTGGACACAGTGATCTACAAAGAGCAGCATGGAGATGACATTGAACAGAATAGATGTAAAAGCAGTTGTTGTACATGTACAGACCATAAATATGGAGTCCAGCTGTGTTTGATGCTGCTGGGCAGACTGACCACTGGGACCCTCTGAGCTCTCCTGGTCCACTCTGTGGAGGAACCATGAAGAATTAGTTTAAGCACAGCGTAAAGATCCAGTAGTTTTCTGCTCAAATAACTTCATCTGAATCAGGTTTGTCAAGCTTTAAAGTCTCAGATTCTGAAAATATTGAGCAATTTGGTCTGCTTGCATCTGCATTACTATTGGGCTTTGAGCTGTGTGCTGTACCTGCTCTTCACTCTTTTCAGCAGCTTCTGTCCTGTGTAAAGGGTTTGTTTTTTTTTTGTTTTTTTGCAGTTGCAGTGTAATCCAAAACAACAGCATGAGATTGTGATTATTTAAAATACAGAACAGAGTCCTACTTCGGGACTGAACTCTTTCTGATATCAACCAACATTTACATGGGAAAGCCCTGCCATGGCAACAAACTGTTGTTCAGTGTTATCCTGATGGCGGTGGTCTCTCACTCACCACAGCTTTACCATACCATACCATACCATACCATACCACCTTTATGTATAAAGCACTTTAAAATAAACTAGGGTTCACAAAGTGCTGTACATATACAAATGGCACAAACAGAAAATACAATCAAACATGTTAAAAATAAAGAATTAGAGAAAATAAAGTCAACCCCATAAAATGTGCCAAAGGCTTCAGCGAATAAATCTGTTTTAAGAAGAGCCTTAAACTCAGAAAGAGAAGAGGTCTGCCTAATGTGCAAGGGCAGATCATTCCACAGCTTTGGAGCAGCTACAGCAAACGCATGCACACCTCCAAGTTTATGCTTGGTTTTTGGCACCCTAAGGAGCTGCTGATTGGCTGACCTGGCCTTCAAGTTTAAGATCTGCATCCATTCTAACTCCCAGATTAGTGATGATAATTTTTAACATACTGTGTCAAGGAACCAAGATCCAAAGAAGCCCTCAGATCAGATCTCAGAAGTGCCACCAAAAATCATAATTTCCATTTTTTAAGAGGGAAATAAATCTTGCAGTCACTGGCATAACAGTGGAAAGAAATCCCGTGTTTCCTGAAAATAGAGCCAATGGGTAGCAGGTATAGGGAGAAAAGAAAGCGGGCCTAAAACTGAACCTTGTGGGACCCCACATTGAAGACAGACAACAGAGGATACAAATTCACCAAGTTTCACAGAGAAAGTTTGCTCTGAAAAAAAAAAAAGATTTTAGTTGCTTAGAGATTAACCTGGGTCTCTTTGTGACCTCTCAGAGTGTTTAACTATTTTAAATGCACTTCAAAACAACAAAGCAACACTACACATGAGCGGGCGGAAGGAGGTAAGTGGCTGATGCCCTCAGGTGTCGATGCGTCAGTGGTTCTTGGTGTCTGGGGCTGGGGCTGGGCGCTCACTCCTGGTGGCTGCATGGCAGGGCCTGGCACCCGTGGCTTGGTGAGGCCCCTTCCGGGGGTAGGGGGACCTTGGGCCTCTGATCCTGTGACTCGGTTCACTCTGGTGCAGCTGGCTGCCAGCAGAGCCCGCGGGCACGTCACTGAAGCCCTTCTGGCTTCTGCTCCGTGGCTGCTAGGTGATCCCTCGTCTGGGGCTCTCCTCAGCTCTTCTCGGGAGGTTGGCACAGATGCCCCTCCGTTGGTCCTCCTTGGGCTCTCGCACTCTGGGGCCTCTCAATGTCTGGGGCCTGGATCTCCTTCATGCCTGCTTCATGTCCTGGGGGACAGAGCTATGGCCCTCCACACCCTCTGGCAGATCGTTACAAGGAGAAACCTTTTGAATAAAAGCGCGCTGATCCACAAAGGTGTGCACACGGGTGTTCACTGTTCACACAAACTACACCTTTCTTGACTGCTTCCTCAAAGCACATTGTGCGCTGTCGGTCCTGCGTGCTGCACAACAACATTCAATACTCAGTATTTACTGTTATTTACACTTAGCTAGATTAATACGATGATGTTGTGGTTATTATGCTGCTCTCTTATTTTTGCTTGTTTTCTCTTTTTTTTTTCTTAACAAGTGATCCAGGAGATTTTTTCTTTTTCTATAAGTGCCCTTTCTCACTGTCCCTCTTCCACTCTGTTTTTCTTTTCCTTCCTCTCTTTCTTTCTCCCTTTCCTATCCCCCAGCCATGTCTGTCCCATCTGTAACAACTGAAAATAAAATAAAATAAAATAAAATAAAACAACAAAGGTCGATCAAATGGACCAATATAGCAAGGCCGTGATGATCCACTTGGTAGAGTAAATCCGTTGGGTATCTTTGTTGGCCTTCAGGCAACAATTCTGATGGCTAAGGAACCAAACACGACAGGCAAAAAAAAGCCCCCGAAAAACAAATCAGACACAAAGACATGAAAATCAATGACAGAGCCGCTCTTTTCTTTAAAGACAAACATGGAACCCACTCAGTAGATCCTTTCCTCACAGGTATGAGCATCACTGTCCTGAAACAGCAAATGACCAAGTCTAATATTTTTATCTTTTTAATGAATCTTTGTAAAATTTTTAGGATTTTTTATGTCATATTTATCCAGGAAAATACAAACATCTAAAGGAGCTCATCACAGGTCTCTGACCTCCTTGGTCCAGGTTCATCACTGCAGAGTGGAGGTGAATCTTTAGATTCATCATTCTTCATAGGCGGACAGCTTGATCCTGGAGACTGTGACTTCTGACCTCTGCAGACACAAACATGTTTTATTCAATAGTAAATTCTCTAATGAAAGTTCTTGAAGCAGCTTTTATAACACAGAGTTCAGATCATGCAGCTGTTTTCTCTCAGTAACAGTCCTCTTAGATTAGAACTAATGCTGCTCTCTGAACACTTTTCTGAAGAGGAGCTGCACAAACCTTTTGTTTGCTTTCTAGAGCAGGTTATCATCCTCACAGAGCACAGCTGGCATGTTTCTGTTAGCTTAGCCACTAGGCTAAAGTCAAACTACCCACTGCTAGCAGCATAGTTTAGGATCCAGATGTGTGATGTCTAACTTTACACCTGTGATTAAAATAAATAGTTAAAAACAGCCAATTCTGACCAAATGTGTCTTAAAACCAGATAAAATGACAGTTACACCTGAGCCTGTGTGTCCTTTGAGACACTGCTCTCCTACAAAGATGCATTTTAGAAACCAGGAAACATGAAAATCATTTAAATCAGACACCAAACTGACATCAGTCCATGTTACTAACAGCTCACCTCTCTGCAGCAGAGACTTTAAAATTAATGTGGCCATCTTTAGACCGGTCACTCTTTAAGGAGACACAGCTGGGTGGAGGTCCACGTTTGAGTCTCTGATGGGTCCTAAAAAAAGTTAAAATGTTCATTAAAAGCCTCATCAGATCTTAACTGATAAAATTTGATTCCCTTTAACAGTGACATTAGCTTACATTTTTTCCTTCTGTATTACATTTTCAAATTTCTTAATTACGACCTTCACTTCCTTGCTCTTATAACTGGGTGGAGGTCCAGGTTGGTCCCTGTGAATAATGATGGAGCAGGGATGTGAGTGCTGAGCTGTGACATGGAGAAGAGTCATGGACAGTTAGAGATGGTCATCTCACCCCTGATCTTTGGTCTGGCTCTCATGTTCCCCACACAGAGTGCTTTTAGAGGGAGGGACTCCCTCCTCTCTGTCCTCACACTGATCCATGCTGCTCAATTCACATCAGCTCACACACACTTTCTACCTTCACCTGCAGAGGAAACACAAATCATTCATGTGCACATCAACTGAAAACTGCAAAGCTCTGCCTGATGTGTTGAGTGTAATGAAGAAAGGCTGCCAGCAGGTCAGACACCATGTCAGGAAGTGATCCACACTTTAAATTCAGTCATGCTTCAGAATAACTATTCAGATAAGCACCCAGAGGGGTTTCAAGATGGCATACAAGCTCTTGGACTTGCCATTTATGTGTTGAGGTTATTAAAAAGCCACCGCTCAAACCAAAGTCCTTCTAAAAACAACTTTCTAGTCAAAGTTGTCTCTGTGCAGTTTGGGAGGTAAATGTTGAAATGTGATTTCATGTGTGAGCTGTCATTATCAACAGTCTGACTCTGAAATCACAGCATTCAAACTCTTTAAACACACAAAGTTTACTGCTGACGGCTTCCATCTGAAACTAGAAGATCAAACAGATCAGATGAAGGAAAAGTGCCAGATGAAGAAATGTTGCTGCACAAATGACACTGAGCTGGAAATGAAAAAATATAAGCGTAGTTGTGTAGCTGTGAGGGAATAACTACAGCGGGACTGCAGCCAAGCCTCCATTAATCTATCCTACAGCATCATTGGGGACCAACAGCAGCACTCAGAGGGGAACCTGATAAATATTCTCCATGAATCCTAGAGAATATTTAACAGACAAACATGAACTCTGATCCTTTATAAAACAACTTCAGAGTCAAACTGGAGTCCAGCACCTGAAGCAGGTTCTCATATCAGGACTCCAGTTTGATAGTTTGATTGTGAACCTGTTCAGAGTTCACATAAAAACTGAGTGTGACTAAACATCACAGCACAGTCACACTTCCTCCGTTAAAGAGGATCAAACAGTGGCAGATGTGTGAGGAACGTTTCATGATGTTGGTACCGACCTGCAGCAGTCTGATGAAGACGCCCACATACAGTTAGTCTGATGTGATGTGAGTAGAACAAATCTCTACCTGCAAACTCTATTTGAAAGGCTCTGAGCTGGAAGTTGGAGACTTTGTTGTTGTTTTTTAGTCTTTATCCAAACGTCAGTGATGAAATGAGTCTGTGTGTGTTCTCTGCAGAAACACGCTAACAAACAAAGAGCAGTTGCTCTGTGATGAAGAGGAAACCTCAGAGACTGGAATGAATCAAAGTTGCACTTACTCAGCTTCTTCACATGAACTTCTTCACTCTGCAACTCTCTGCTGTTTGGACCAGGTCTGTGTAGAAACAGAGAAAATCCTCTTCTTCTTCTCCGTCATCAGTCCTCTGTGTCTGTAGGCACATTAAACACTTCACACCATCAAAGAGTCTGAAGGTCTACCTCACAGATCAAAGATCAGATGCAATGCTCTGATATAACACCCACACTGTAGATAGCAACTTGCTATTACATTTCAAAACTGTATAGCCTGACTGTGGACATCTGCAGCTCACAGGTCAAAGCTCAGCTGCTAAACCCTGACATCAGTTTAAATAAATCATTAATCATTATCTTTTTCCTGAAGGCATGTTTGACTTGTCCTTGGTGTGTTCTGACTGTGTTGACATGCAGTATGATGCTGATGTAATGATAAGGTTGACCAGCAGGGGCACTGTATTTAAGAAAGCTCATGGATGGCAATGGGAGCACATAAAAGAAGTCTGGCCTATGGTGTTGTATAATAAAATATTTGGAGCAGTAGCTCACAAGCCATAAGTGGAGGCTGTATTGTTTTTACCAAGCACTACGAGAACAACACATGGTACAAGGAGTAAAAGTTAAAAAGTGAAAGCGTTAGCAGTTCAAAGTTCTGTTCGAGAAGAAAGCCATTGAAAGGACTGAAACTGGTGGGGAATGTAGACAGCAACTGGCGGGATTTTAAGCAGCAGTTTGAGCTGTATATGGCTGCCATGGGACTGGACTCCAAACCCGATGCCAGGAAAATTTAATTGCTGCTCACAGTAGCTGGCCCTCAAGCCATTGAAGTCTTCAACGCATTTGAGTTCGAGGAAGTTGGTGAAAGGAATAAGTATGACAAAGAGGTTGAAAAGTTTGATGCACACTGCTCACCAAAGAAGAACACAGTATATGAAAGGTATGTTTTCTCGGATACAGCAACCAGAAGAGACTTTTGATCGCTTTGTGACTGATTTAAAAGCTAAAGGCACAATCATGTGATTTTGGAGAGCTAAAAGGTTCTATGGTCCGTAATCAAATTTTGTATGGTATCCATGACAAACAGACTAGAGAATGGCTGCTCAGAGATGCTAACTAACTAACTCTGAAGGAAGCAGATAGACTGTAACATGGAAGTGAGTTAGCCCTGCAACATGCAAAGGTATTTAATGAAACAAGTGTCAGTGTAGTATATGAGAGTGTAAATATAGCTGTGGTTAAAAAGAAAATGAGGAAGAATATGTCACAAAATTCCAGCAAAGATGATTCAAAGTACTTCTGTAAGTGATGTGGTGGCAGACATGAACCCAGACAGCGTCCTGCTTATGGCACAAGATGCTTAAAATATAATGGAACAAATAATTTTGCCAAACAATGTCAGCGCATTTATTTGAAGAGACTGACTTAAGTGAGACTTTCTTTGTGGGGATAGTGTCACATTGGGGTTGTAAAAACTGAGCACAATGAAGCACAAGAAAGTTAGAGGCGCTCAGATTATGAAGACACGTGGATTGTTTCACTGCCAATACAAGGAACTTTGGTGACACTTCATACAGGTGCACAAATTAGCATGACAAAGATTAATGCTAGGAAGCAAAAGCCTAAAAAAGTAATGAAAGAGTACCTCAGGAAGACTATAATGGGAAGAACATTGAAAGCAGTGGTCAATGCAGACTTAAATTGAAGATAAAAAACAAAGATTATGATGTATTTAATGTTGTACCAGAGAGCTGCGAATCACTGCTAGGTGGTGTGACATCCAAGAAACCTAAAGTATGCATCAGCAGCAGAATGGACCTAAAAATAAATGTCCATGTTTGTTTCAGTTACATGAAGCTTTGAGTATTTTGGATTAGTAGTACTGCTGTGTTTGTTGCATCATATTGCTGTAATTGTTTATATGCTTTATATATTCTGAGGTAAGTTGATCTATAGTGTTACATCATATTCTATAAGGATGTTATGTGTTTGTATACTTTCTGCCCAGTTTGACCCATTTAGCAGAAGTCAGCCTGTTTAAGGCTCTGATATCTATTCTGTATGACTTAAAGCAGTTATGACATGCTCTGATTTTCTCACCCAATAAAGGAATATTTAATATATCAGTCTGATCTTCATTCTATCAGAAACAGTTATCACAGCTCGTACATTTTCTTTCTACACATATATGTAAGCATTGTGCCAAATTTAGTAATGCCAACATATTAAACGGACAATATTTGTCTCTAATATATAATACATCTATATATACACTGTCAAAGATACTTGTCTTTGAGTGAAGATTTAAGGTTCACTGCTGTAATAACTAATAATGATTAATATAATAACTTTAATATTGGCCATGCTTGGGCCCATGATGTGTGTGAGAGGGAGGAGAGACAAGCTACTGCTAGTGGACATTTGAGTCCATAGGCGAGCAACACGCTGTTAGTTTCACGGGTGACGACCAGTTACCTGAAGTGTGGAGCTGTTGCAACCTACCAAGAGGTAATTCTGAGAGTCTTCTTCCAAAATGGTGGCTGTTAACCTTTAAAGTGTGCCGATATCGCAAACTGCAATTAGCCGCTAGCATTTAGCCTAGCGTTCTACATGGATGTATTCAACTAATGCTAGCTATTGCTGAGACAAAGTGAAACAGCAAATGAGTTGTATTCAGCTGGTTTATTTAATTCACCAGTGTGTGAATGTGTGTGTGAATGGGTGGATGACTGGATATGTAAAGCGCTTTGGGGTCCTTAGGGACTAGTCAGTGCGCCCCAGGGTGGCTGTGGCTACAACGTAGCTTGCCATCACTAGTGTGTGAATGTGTGCGTGAATGGGTGAATGGCTGGATATGTAAAGCGCTTTGGGGTCCTTAGGGACCATAAAAGCGCTATATAAATACAGGCCATTTACCATTTACCATTTAATTCAGGAGGAGGAGATGGAGGTCTTGCTGGTGTCATAGAGGCAAAGCTCTAGCGGTCCTTCTGCTCATGTGAGCTGTTGGGTCTGCGTTTCCACAGGCCCTGGTAGTTTAGAAACGTATTCTCGTTAACGAAAGAAACAAGACAATCATCGATCGATCAATTTTACTTGCGCAAGGGAGGCCCCGGTCGGTGTCTCAGAAAAGCACTCTGTATCCAACCGCAGACTGACTTAGACTTAGGGCTCCGCTTGCCACTTTTTATTGAAAACAGTTAGAGTACACACAAGCACCTCCCATTGTAAACCCCCCCTGTGGTTACAAAATATAAGGCACTGTGTGTCTATGTGTGTGCACGTGTAAGCACGTGTGTGTGTGTGTATGTGCGAGAATGTGTGTGTGTGTGTATGTATGTGAGGGCGAGAATGTGTTTGGGGTGCGTTTGTGTGACCTGCTGCTCACCAAAAGGATAATAAAAGCAGCTTACTACACAAGAAAACAGGACCTACAGATAGGATGTCCCTATAATAAAACACTTCAGCCTCCCCCACCAACAAACTGGCTGGAGAGGTGGTCAGAGACAAAGGAATGTCTTTGATCATGCTGGTTGAACTAAGACTTACAAATTTAAGTAACACAATGACAACATTTAACAATTTGACTCCAACATGAGCTGTCAGTTTTGTGTGACCCGGTGGACTGTGTGTGCCATGCCCTGCTGGCGGCCTTGACCCCTCTTCTCCCACCTGTCCCTTTGAACTATCAGGAGCCGTGAGTACCAATATTGCACATGCCTTCAAACAATCAGTAAATAAATTCAGAAATGAGACTGACGCCATTTATCAATGCATGTGCTTGTGCGTACTTGTGTTCTCGTGGACTTGTGAATGCAATCAGTTGCAGTATTATTCCAATTCAAAGTACACATCAAGCCAAGTACGCTCAAGTACCATTCAGTTTTTTGATTAAAACAGAAAATTATAGATTTATTGTTCTCACATGGTATTGAACAGGATTATTTTAAGGAACGAAGGACATTTTGACTGATAATTATATCCTAATTTGTTTCTGTAACTTTACTGTATAGAGCACTAAAACATCCAAAGTTTCAGGAGTAGTTGGTTGTCATAAGAAGTGTTTGTGAACTAAAAGTCAAGAATGTGGGATACTGTGTGTCCGCGATTTAGACAGGGGAAATAAATTGTTGCAGGATCAGTCTGATATTATTTGTATCCGACTATGACTTCACTGTAGTGATGTGCGAGTCATGAACGAATCGTTCAATACTCGAAAATCACTTTACTGACTCCTGAATCATGATTCACAATCCCAGCTGACTCATTCACTGACTCATCCCTGTTTAGCAAACTAATTTCATTAGTAGAAATAGATCTAGCTAAATTGTGGAACAAAATAACAGCCAGTTTCTTAACAAAAACATTTCTGCTCTAGACTGGAAGAAAAAACTCTGAGTAGAAAGCTCACATCAAGACAATAGCAGAGTGATGCTACTGTGAACTGATGAGCTAACAGCACATTTGGGTTACTTACCTCCTCCCTTCCTGAGAGCTAATGTCCAGTGCGGAATAAATGAATGAATCACTCAGTTCAGAGGTGGGTAGTAACAAGTTACATTTATTCTGTTGCATTTACTTGAGTATGTTTTTGAAAAAAATGTATTTTTAAAATACCTTTCTTTGCACAGTACTTTTTACTTTTACTTGAGTACATTTGTGAATAAGAAATGGTACTTTTACTCCGCTACATTTGGCAATATTCGACTCGTTACTTAAAATTAAAAAAGATTAATTTCACACATTAGATAATACTGCTAATAATGGATCATACCGCCAGTGGAGTTTCCTGTAACTCTTTTACCAAGCAGATGTGGCCATGCAGTCACATGACCAGTTTGAAACTGTGGTGGGCAGAGCAGCCCAAGCGTTTTAAAGTAGCGGATACACGTAAAGAAGAAACACATGAAAACATGGCAGAGTCAGCTGTTTCCGCTAAAACTGAAGAGGATGAACACCCTTGGCCTCATATACAAAGCTTGTTTCGCTTAAAAGCAGTACAAAAGAACAGCTATGTCTCGTTTCTTCAGTGTGAGCCAAAAGAAACAGACTTTTGAGCGTGAAAAAACTCAACTCATGTAACCTGAGGAAACATGTTGTGGTAAGTCAAATAAAATAAATGTTTTTTTTACCTGTGGTTAGTTGGATGTCAGTCTTATGTTAAACCAGCTGTGTCAAGCTCGAGCCCTGAGTTTGATTAAACTAGAATCACGTCATATTTTCGGCGCTACGTTGTAGTGAGATAAGTTTGTGGGTGTTGTTTCCACAGCTTTTAACTGCTCGCTGGTTAGCTAGCGTGAGCTATAAGTTAACAGCTAGCCTTGTTAATGAAGCTAGAGTTCCACGCACATGCAAACAGCTCGTCTCTACTGCTTTAACTGTTAAATCAAAAGGCAATACTGCGGTTAAATGGGTGTATTATGTGAAACAGCAGCTTGTTTAGTTTAGTCTGCATTAAGCTGGGCATACACTGTGCAATTTTTCAGTCATGTTATTCCGCTCCTGCTCAAACTCCACAATTGAATCTCAGGGGTTAGAAGTTCATAGGTCACGATGCAGGGTCTCACACTATACGGCCCGATGCTCTGATGCGACCTGAGTGCTCACACTGTGCGTCCATAACATGAAGATTATAACACAAAATCTGTCTCTCACTCTCCCTCTCTGTCTTTCACTCACACAGACACACCGAAACACAACAACCATCAACTTTGCTAAATTACTAATGAAAAACATTGGCCATGCAGCTGCAGTTGAGCAGCAATGTCCATCCAACTCTTTTCATGGTTGTTGTAGTCGTGATAATTTTGTGGGACCACACTGAAAAGCCTCGGATACGGAAGCGTAGAGCTCCCACCTGGGCAAAAGAAAAATAGAGCTATGTCACTTTATAACGTGAAACGTTTATTGTTCTAACAATATACTTTTCATGTTTGTACAATGTACAATCGTCTCAAAATGGGCCAAAGAATCGCACAGTGCATGCCCAGCTTTAGGAGGCTAGCTCCATCCAACTCCCTCCCCTGTGGTTGGAAGGGGCGTGTTTCATCTTTTTGCAGCCAGGCAGACAGAGGTGTTTGCCTTCTCACGAAAGCCATGAAGAGATTAGAGGCTACATCGCAGCTCCAGTCACGGCTTTCATCACTGTCTTTCTCGTCTTTCCCCAGAGTAACAGCCAAACAGTGCGAGGAAGATCTATTGACTAGCACTGCTTAGCCTTGCACATGTTCTTATTTTGAACTTAAACTGGAATTCAGTGCAAATTGTTTGTGTGGGATATGAAGGACAAGATTTTGTTTTTCAACAAGAGTTAGTAAGAAACATCTCCAGTGTGATCAAATTTTCATGCCAAGCATCCACAGCTTGGCAGTCTATACTGTCACGGTCCGGGTGAGTGCTGGTTTTTCCTGCGTGCCAGTGAATCCATCACTGGGCACAGTCACCACACCCCCTCTTGGTGGCACCTGTGTGTAATCAGCTGGCAGACTCTTAAGACCAGCGTTCTCAAACATTCCTTACCTGAACATCAACTAACCCACCTTCACTGAGGTTTGGAACTCGCTGTCATTTACCACCCAACTCCCGTTGCTGGTTTGCTTTCCTGTACTTAGCGCTACACACCTGCCTGCCTCCCTGCCCAGCACCTCACTGTTAGTGAACGTGAACTGTTTTAGCATCACCCAGACCTCTATTCTCCCCCCAAGCCTCACCTTCCACCCTGACAAAGACTCTGAGAGCGTAGCCCTGTACCTTGTGTGCCTGCTCCGGAGTAATTCCTAGTGTCGAGCCCAGGCCGTGATTTCCCCAACTAACTAAGGACTCTACCGCCGCACATGCGGTGTGATTTTTGTGTTCACGCTGGACCTTTATTTTTGTGGAGACTGCCCTAGCCAAGCCGAGTGCTTCATAGCTTTGTTTTCGTTCTCTGCATTACTAGTAGTAGTTTAGTCTCTTAGTTCTTACCTGTCACAGTGTGAATTCAGTTATAAGTTCTTAGTGCTTAAATCGTAAGTTCTGGCGTTAGTAGATTTAATTCAGAGGCCAAGTGTTTCCCTCTCGTCCTTTGTTCATGTGTAGTGTTTTATTTTTGTTTTCCACCTTCACCATGTGCTACTTGTAGTGCCCAAATAAATCATTTGTTTTCACTGTACCTTCCGAGCCTCCGTGTGGTGTCTGCATTTGAGTCCACTTCCCTGCTTTTTACCGCCCGGTCGTGACACTATACAGCACTATAATGCCTAGACCTGAATCTTTTGAAAACCATACATCTTTCCACCGGTCCCAACTTCATCAGACAGCACCTAGACACAGAGCTGGATGAGGCCAGCACAAACAGCAGCCTACACACTATGCACAATACTCTGTCACTTTCTAGAATCGCCTGCACTGATAGTTAAGTTATTTATTCTCCAGGATATGGAGGACCACAAGAGCCACGCGCATCGAAATAAAAAATTCTGTGCTTAATTTTAATAAACTGATTTTTAAAATGCTTTTCCAGTCTTCATTTCAAAAAACATTTTCAAATTGCACTTTAATAAACTGCCTTTCAAAATCCATTTCCCTTTCCTGTTCGCTCAGGGATTAACATGTGGATTAGCAGTTGGATTAGCAGTTGGATTAACAACTTCATTTTAAAAATCCTGCTGCTATTCAAATTAGCCACACCGTGGGATGTAAGGAGCTCTCTGATTGGTTGGTCAGACACAGGCTGTCTGCCAGGATTTTTCTAGCTCATAGCTTCGCCCTGCTACGAAGTGTGTGTGCTTGTACAAAGGCCGTTCAGCCTCGGGATTTACACTCTGCTCAACACCGATATGTGAAGAATGAAGGGACCCTGCAGCGAAACGGAGAGCTCAACCTCTGACTGAGTGCCCGTTTACTCAGTCTGACCACCTGTTGAAGGTAACGTGCTAACGTGGCTAACGCTAGCATCACCTCACGTAGCCCCGTTATTTTAAGGTCATTTTAGCTTATGAAAATTTTACGTCGCAGCTGTATGAGCTAGCTACCTGCTTTGTAAGCTGCTGTGCTCTTCACAAATAAAGCTGGAAGCAGCTCAGACTATTAGAACCTGCTCTGAGGCCTGTTACGTTTATACAGTGTTAGAGCAATGGCTGCAACCTACAGCCTTTAAACTAGCGATTAAAATGCTGACAGTAAACTCGTCAGGGCCACCACATTTACTCAGGGCCTTCTTGATGTGCTGTTCTTCTGCCTCCCTGGCCGCTGTGTCAGTGGGGATGGTGTTCGCTCTGTGTTGTAGCATCCTGATGACACCCAGTTTGTGCTCCAGTGGATGATGAGAGTCAAACCTTAGATACTGATCCGTATGCGTAGGTTTACGGTACACGTCAGCTTTTAGATGTCCCCCATTACTGATGGAAATCTCACAGTCTAAGAAGGCTAACCTGCCACTTTTCATATCCTCCCTGGTGAATTTGATGTGTTGGTCCACCGAGTTAATGTGATCCGTGAAATGGATTCTCCCACAAAACGCTACGTCCAGATGAACAGATTCAACTTTTGGAGATTTACTTTCCTGGATGATTGAGAATGCATCATTCTGTCTTTAATGTTTTGTACACTGAGAACCATTGGATTTTCACTTCAGCCATGATGGAATAATTACATTAAGAAAGAGAAATCAAACATTTGGATTTATTTTAATGAGCTCAGACTTGTTGAAAATGCAGAGGAGCTGGTTGTGAACTGAGTTTGGTCACGGACTGCGCTGGCAGACCATGGGGATGTGGGGAAATAGAATAGAATAGAATAATAGAATAGAATAATCCTTTAATTGTCCCACAAGGGGAAATTTGGTTGTAACAGCAGCCAGAAAGACACATATACAAACAAACAGGACACAGAACAAAAACATACACATTTTTTTCCTACATATTTACAATGGACAATGGTTACTATAAACAGAGTACTGTACAGTTATTAAATTAAATATAAATAGCTACAGATAAGAGGCAAACCAGGTTGTAGTGCGAATCGGTTGATTAACTTATAGCAGTTACAGCGCAGATGTAAACATCTATGATTGTTGGGAGCAGTTCTGATTGTACAGTCTGACAGCTGCAGGGAGGAAGGACCTGCGGAAACACTCCTTCATGCATCTAGGATGCAGCAGTCTGTCACTGAAGGAGCTCTGCAGTTCAGCAACATTTACATGCATGGGGTGGGAGACTCTGTCCATCAGAGATGTTATTTTGGCCAGAGTCCTTCTGTCTCCCACCACCTGCACTGGGTCCAGGGTGCATCCCAGAACAGAGCTGGCCTTCCTGATGAGTTTATCCAACCTCTTCCTCTCAGCTGCCGATAAACTGCTGCTCCAACATACCACACTGTAAAAAATGACAGATGCCACCACAGAGTCATAGAAAGTCTTTAAAAGCGCACCCTGTACTCCAAATGACCTCAGCCGCCTCAGCAGGTAGAGTCTGCTCTGACCCTTCCTGTAAAGAGCATCAGTGTTGTGGCTCCAGCCCAGTTTATTATTCAGGTGAACACCCAGGTACCTATAAGAGTCCACTATCTCAATGTCCACTCCCTGGATGTTCACCGGTGTCAGTGTGGTGGGTCTGCGTCTCCGGAAATCCACCACCAACTCCTTGGTTTTCCCAGCGTTGATCAGCAGGTGGTTCTGCTGACACCAGTCTACAAAGTCCAGAGTCCACTGTCTGTACTCTGAGTCGTCCTCACCTGTGATGAGGCCGACTATGGCAGAGTCGTCAGAGAACTTCTATAGGTGGCAGCGTGGGGAGCTGATGGAGAAGTCTGCAGTGTAGAGGGTGAAGAGGAACGGTGCCAGCACAGTTCCCTGTGGGGCCCCCGTACTGCAGACCAGTGTATCAGAGACACAGCCCTGTGACCTCACATACTGTGGACGTTCTGTGAGGTAGTCCAGTATCCACTGGGACATGTGGTGGTCCACTCCCGATAGCTCCAGCTTGTCTCAGAAGTCGTGGCTGGATGGTGTTGAAAGCACTGGAGAAATCAAAGAACATGATCCTCACAGTGCTTCCAGGCTTCTCCAAGTGAGTCAGAGCTCGGTGCAGGAGGTAGATGATGGCGTCCTCCACCCAAATGCCAGGCTGGTAAGCAAACTGTAGTGGATCCAGTAGTGGACCAATAGGACCAAAACACAGGAGTCTTCAATGCAGATAGTACATTTATTTACAGGGTGAAAAATAATACACAACAATAAATCCCTGTGCATGTCAGGTGACCGAGTGGTCTATACAGAACAGGACTCAGGTGCAGAAACCCAGAGCTGAGACAGCAGATGATGTAACAATAATTTATTAGGCTGGAGTGCAAGAAACGTAGCAAGGACAAAAAACAATAAGACGTGGAGTTTGACGTGGCGTGGCGTGGCTAGGGCGAGGGAACGGGGCCTGAGATGCAGAGTGGAGCTGAGCAGGGAACAGTCACATTGCAGTTGGGGACATAGAGTGTTGAGAGGGGGGTGATGAGAATCCGGGGGGGCTGAGTGGTGTGACAAGGCTGACCTGAGATCCGGGGTCTTCAGTGTGATGGCAGGAGGGCAGGCAGGTGAGGCACAGAGTGATTTTCAAAATGTTTGCTTGGTATCCTGAGTCCAGAGGTGGAGCATGAGGCAAGGTGAAAACAGCAACTGCAGCACAAGAAAGTATTGTTAGTAAGATAAATCACAGCAAGAACTTGACGCATCAGGCCTGTTACCAACATGAGTTGATGACGAACTGGCAGTGAATGAACATCAACGTGTGGCTTAAATCCCTCTGGCTTGATTGCCTGCAATAGGCTCCAGGTGTGCAGGAGCTGGAGGAGTTGGCCCTGCCCAAGGGCGGATCCCAGGTAAGTTCAGGAGCCTTATGGAAATTCCAGCCACCCACTGCAGACCATGACAGTGCATCCCTGACTCCCATGCAATGTCTTCTTTCGGTGTGAATGCTCTGTTTCTCTGCTCCTTAGTGTCCATGTACCCCGTGCTCGCTGCCCTCTCGTTCCCACAATACTCCTGGGAAAATTACAGAGGCAGCTTGTTAGTATGTGACAGTGACAAGCATAGACTCACTGACTAACTTGCTTGGAAACTGACGGGAAGTCTTACAAAATGATCCAGCGTCGGAGAGAGCGCTACCACACTTCTAAGTAGCTCCCTCGAGGAGGGTTGATCAGCTGTAGGTATGTGTGATCATCTTCCTCAGGTGTGGCCAGCTTCCCAGCTGAACACAACCATTGGGCCTGATGATGCCTTTAAACCGGTGGTCCACACACACATAAGGAAAACAAGGGCAGGACAGCAACACCAAATATACACATATGTCCATAAACTATTCAAGAACCTTGGGTCCCCAGGCCCAGGTCCTTGACAAATTCAGAGAAACACAACATACTGACATTTACTCTGAAGCTTTGAGTGGAAAAAGACAGAAAAACAACATGTGGATCCTGGAATAATCGTAGCTTCCATTTTTAACCTCCTAGGACCTGGCGTCCACATATGTGGACATCACATTTTGGGTTATTTAGACCAAAATACTCAATTTTGCTCTACAAGGGCCTGATATCCACTTACAAGGACAGGGCTCTAGAGTGCGACCAAATTTTTCAGTGGTGCGACTAAAAAAAAAATATTTGGTCGCACCTGTGCGACCAACTGTTCGGGTAACAAAAAAAAAAAAAAAATCTCTGCAACTCTCCGTGTGGTCAACAACAGACACATATTATGCCCCTATCGTGGACTAAACCAATCAGAGATAGTAAGGGGCGGGACCTCTCTGATTGGCCGTGGTCCAGTTGAAAGTGCAGGAGGAAGAGAGAGGTGAGTAGCTTGAATAAAGCGATATCAATTCATTAACGGATTCCACACAAAGATGTAAACACAGAGCAGACCCGACGCATCAGAATCAGCTTTGTCTTTCTCAGCTTTCTCACCCGACGGCACGTAGACGGACACGCTGTCAGAGCTAACCGAGCCCACCGTCCGCGCTGTGTTTACGTCTTTTTTGCGCTAAATTCTGAGCTGCAGGTTTTGTCTCTCTCCAACCAAAATTCGCCGAGCCAGCAGCAAAAGAAGCAGCTTCACATTTGATCAATGTCGTCATGAATTCCCTCTGACTTTTGCTGTTTTGCTTCCACCACGATAAAAATTACACTTCATGCACAGCTCTCTTTCTGTGTACTTCAAGAACAGTTTCCCGTCTCAAATCTCTGTTTTCTGCATTATTCATTCGCTTATTACCCACCAGTCTACCGTTGTTTACAGCGCTGTCTTTTTCTTTTTTCACTTAAATGACCTCAGACAAGAAAGCCTAATTTCTGCTGTTCAATACTGAAGAAATTTAAACTTCTTAAAATTATGCAAAATTGCAGAATATTTTTAAGGTTATCTGCTATAAAAAGCCAGACCAGGAAAATCTCCTTCATGTTTTTCTGTGTTTTATTCTCAGTTACTTTGACACAAAGGCATCTGCTGTGATGTTCACAATTCTGATGAAGTCTCACATGTATCAGTACTGATAAATGATCAGAATTATAATATTTCTGACTGTCTGAGGCTAAACTGAATCGAATCAGGACTTTGAGAACCTGAATCAAATGGATTATAGAAATCAGTGATGATACCCAGCCCTAGTGAGCAGCCTAGGCCTGACAGACGTGGATGTAGCTGTGGGTAATAAGAAAAGATGAAAAGAACTATTGATAACTTTTTTGTTAAGGCCTGATCCGTCTGAAATTCATAGCCAGCTCTGACACGGTGCCATCAATCTTTGAATGCTGAAAAAGCAGCAGTGTATCCAGAAAACACATTATATGCTGTGATAAATGCACTGCCCAAGTGTCCCCTCTCCCCACTGCCTTTCAGCAGCAGGCAGCAGCAAACAGGTCGTCAGAGGAGCCAAGATGATGATTAAGTTTAACATTTTCTACAATTTTGACAAAGCGCTTTAAGCACAAGTTTGTTAGTTAATAATTCAGAAATGAATATTGTCTGTATGGACCCCCCCCAAAGAAAGTGCACATGTAAAACTGCGGTGTTAAGCGATGCAGTTGAAAAATTTGAGTGCGCCTAACTTTTGTGCCGGTACGCCTAACTTTAAAAATTTAGGCGTACCGGTGCGCCCATGTCAAAAAGTTAGTCTAGAGCCCTGAAGGACATTACAGAGCTACTGTTCTACTGAAATTTTAAACAAATATCCTCATATGTGGCTCTGATTTTTCTTAGAAACACAAAATTAGGTAAAAAAAAAAAAATCTGGGAATTCTTTATTTTTACATTCATCAGGTCCCAATATGCCCAAATATCAAAGAGAAATTAAAAATGCATGCCGTGGAAGAGTTCGTGTCTTAGGAGGTTAAAGGACTGAAGAGGAGGACACAGGTGCTGTGTCCGCACACTGCTTTTGCTGCTGACTATTTGGATGACAGTTACACCTGGGCAGAGCATGTGGAATCAGTGGCCATGGCAATGGAGTCCCTGAGGCAGGTGACTCTCACAGCCACCCCATAAAGTGAACTATTGGATGGAGCGATGTAACGAATTTAGTGTACCACTTGCGAGGCAGGTATCTGTGCATTCACAGATGGATAAAAGAGTAGCAATTGCATACTATCCACATCCCAAGACAAAAAGGGAGGTGAGGCGGTTCTTGGAGCTGCCTGGCTATTTATCGCCAAGTGGCATTCCTGCAGGTGAAGGAGGAGTGCCTGGCCATCCATTGGGAAGTTGACTTTATTCATTATTACCTCCTGGGTTGCCCCTTAACCCTCTGTTTGGGTCGCACCCTGCTGCAATGTGGCAGGATGTGATTTATTGCCCAACTGCAGGGAAGGGATGGAGCAGTGGGTTTACGGTGTGGTGTCAGGGGAGGCTGAACTACACAGCTGTTCTTCATTGCCTGGTAATGCTTTCCCTATTTCAGTAAGTTGCTACAACCTGACGGGGAGCTTTCTGTGGTGAGCAGGGTGGATGACCATAGCTGGGAAAAAAACATATTATTAGCATACACTGTAAATAAACACCTTTCAACGTGCAATGCCGTCTTTGTAGGTCCTTCAAGCTCTTACACTGATATTCACTGTGAAGCTTTGAGTGGAACAGACAGAAAAACAACATGTGGATCCTGGAATAATGGGAGCTTCCATCTTAAAAGGACTGAAGAGGAAGAAGTTTACAAGGAATCCTTTAGAACAGTTTAATACATCAACTGATTGAATCCATGAATCTGAAAATGTGTTTCTGAGTGAAAGAGACAGACATACAGACTGAACTATCTGTTTCTCTAACAGGAGACACTCTTTACACTCAACTCAGCACAGACAGACTGACGAACCAGGATACAACCAAAATCCAGGATGAACAGTTTCAGTGAATGTGGTGTTGAAGGTGTGGAGGTGGATCAGAGTGTCAGAGGAGACTCTGTAGAAGGACAGAGTGCCAGCAGGACAGTCCACATACACTGCTACTCTGTTAAAGAAATATGAGGAGGAGGAAGAGGAGGAGGAGGAGATGGATGTTTTTATCTTATTGTGCCTGACGGAATGAGGACCATCATCAGAGCAGCACAGACTCCAGGACTGGTCATTCCATCCAAACAAACAGTCTTTGCTGTCTCCTTTCCTTCTGATTCTTCTGTAACTCACTGATATATAAATGTGTCCTCTCCACTCGACCTCCCAGTAACAGCGGCCAGTATGATCATTCCTACACAAAAGCTGAGTATAAACATCAAATCTGTCTGGGTGATCAGGATATGACTGAACCTCCTCCACATGTGTCACCTTCCTTTTCTTGTTGGAAAGTTTGAGGTTTGTGTGTACTGTGTTTATGTCGATTTTGGGTTTAGAGGAATCTGATGGAGAGAACAAACACAATCCAGCTGCAGTTATTGATCATTCATCTGTTCATTGATTGACACTTTGATGATGACTCCTGACATCAGAGATGTGAATGAGTGATGAGACAGTTTGAAGATGGTTGAATGTGTGCTGCTTTGTTTTCATGAATCACATTAAAAACACACTTACACTTCCTCAGACCTGGTCTCAACCATCGGATTCCAGCAGGCTCCACCCTGAAAGGAGGAGGGGGGTCAGAGCAGCACAGTCAGCATGCACACATGGACATTACATGGCTCTCATACATATACTGTTAGACACTGATAAAGGAACAGTCCAACATTTTGACAAGTACACTTCAATCCATACGTGGCGCAAACTGCTGATGATTTGGACTGATCCTGGATCTGTCAGTACAACACTGTATTGAATGAAATATGACTGATTCAAACTGTGACCTTCATTATCTTTATATTTCTCTTCTGTATAGCTCGAAAGGACATCTCCCTGCCTTTGCTTTCAGCTGTTTTTCCCTTCTTGGGGTCAGTGTGGTTACTCTACATGACCTCTGACCTCTGAGTGAATGCAGCATCCCCCTGAAGCAAAGTACATAGCAACAGAGACTGTATACAAGGATAACAGCATTAAGGCCACATAAACTCTGTGTCCTGATCTATACATACTGTTGGTCAGTACCCCAACCATTGATCCTTCACAAGTCCAAAGTCTTTCATCCTTAATCACAATCCTTGATCTTAGAACAACCAACAGAAGTAATATTGTTCAGTAATAATTAAAAAAAACAAACAAAAAAAACACCAATCCTGACACGCACGTACTGTCCAATCAGCTCGTCTCTCACCAACCAAACACTCGCCCACTGTCTGCACCTGTGCTTTGCTCCCACCTGTCTCTTGTTTGCAGATAGCTGCCAGTAGATATACTGTCCTCTTTTCCTGTGTCTGCTTTGGATTTCTCTTTTATGGACTTTGTGCTCCTCGTTTTGCATTTTTGCATTTGGGAGAATAAACGCTCTACTGTCAATTCCCCCCCCATAATACTGCATATAGTAAGATATCTACAATTGGTGACTAAAATGCTCCCGGGTAAGTTTCCATCAGAGACCTTGTACATTACTGTTGCTCAAGGCTAATTGACAAAGACTGCAAGCGCTTTAGAATTTGTTGTTGAATCCGCTGGTTTAAAGGTTTCTTCAGCTTTAAGTGAATCCAGTGACAGTTGTCGGTATTTCTACTGCTGCACAGGAAACAGTAACTGCTGATATTTAACTCAGCAAACTTGATTTTCAAATCGTTAGTTAAAACAGCACATATGCTGCTCCCACTGCATACCTTGGTTTAAAAATGTTACTTGAACTGTTTATCAAACTGACCTATCACTGACCTCTTCCTTTTATGAAACCTCAGTGGATGTCCTGAAATGAAACACATGTGTAAAGGACAAGTTCTAAGTACTCAGGATCAACGTCTAGAACAGTCTACTCCAGCACAGCTGAATCGAATGGTGAAATTATCTCTTCAGCATGCCATAAGTCTGGCAAAGGCCTGGTAACAAGCCATACACATGATTCAGGTGTGTTGGAACAAGGATGTGTCTAAAAACTGCAGGACAGTAGCTCTTGAAGACTGGAGCTGGAGACCCCTGGTCTAGAACATTGACTACAAAATGTTCATTTTACTTAGGACTAATGTGTTGTTACTGTGTTGTTTTATGTAAGTCACGCAATCACGAAAGCACAGTTAATTTGACTATATCGTTTATCATTTGTTTACTTATTGATACAGCGCATTTAATTACAACAGCAACGTTGACCAAAGTGCTGTACATAAATAAAAAAAAATTAGTACCAAATATCTTATAATATTAGTACCAAACACCAAATACTAAATAAATACCAAATAACTCACATACTATATTAAAAGCCAGTGAATACAAATGTAAATGGCCTGTATTTGTATAGCGCTTTACTCTGTCCCTAAGGACCCCAAAGCGTTTTACACATTCAGTCGTCAGCCCATTCACACACTGGTGATGGCAAGCTACATTGTAGCCACAGCCGCCCTGGGGCGCACTGACAGAGGCGAGGCTGCTGGACACTGGCGCCTTCCAGGCCCTCTGACCACCACCAATAAGCAACGGGTGAAGTGTCTTGCCCAAGGACACAATGATTGAGACTGTCAGAGCTGGGGCTCGAACCGGCAATCTACCGATTACAAGACGAACTGCCAACTCTTGAGCCACAATCGCCCCATAAGCCACGATCGCCCCATAAAATTTACTCTAAATTTTGAGTTAGTGTTGCCAATCAGTAATCTACGTGAATAACGTCATTGCCTTGTTACCTGGAAGCTGAAGCCCTCAGCTACAAATGCTACAGCTAAGCTACCTGTATTACAGCCAGACATGAATGCACAAATTGCTGAGTATTTTCAGTGTGGCTTCACAAATTATGAAATCCTTGTGCTTTTAGCTGAATCAAATGGCGTTACTATCAGCAAACATACTCTAGAAAGCACCAATTTGTTGCGATCCGGTTTTGAGTGCACATTCCTGTGTGCCATATTCTTCCGGGTAACAAGAAAATGACCTCATTCAAGTAGATTAATGATTGGCAGAGCTAACTCGAGATTTCGAGTTATTAACTCAAAATTTTGAGAAAAGTAAAGTCAAGACAGATAAGTCAAAATTTCGAGTTATGGATACGTACAGATACTATGGATACTTTTTCTTTTTCTTTTTTTTAATGGCGGAAACGGACTTCCATAAAGGACTGATCAGAGGCAAATTTTATTTCAAAAGACTACCTGATGGAAGCCTTGATAAAAGCGTGGTTTTGTGCAAACTGTGTGAACTTCAACCTTACGGTACCATCTAAATGCAATACATGTTGCAGAGAGCACAGAAACCATGGGAGCTGTTAGCTCTAGCAGTTATCATCAGGTGATGAACCAACTTTCCAACTGCCATGCCGAAAGACTATTTCAAATTCTACAGCTTTATGACACTAAAAAGCAAGCAAATTTAGATGCATTACAGACAGCCCTGCTAAAATGGAGGACTACACCAGACTGGGGCAACAGAAAGAGACTCATATAGGATGTTTCCACACAGTTGAATTCAATGCTGGATATGGTTTCTTGTTTACTAAAGAACCATTTTAACTCCATTAGAGCTGATAAAACAACAAAAGCTGGTGACTACTACAGGTTCGTGACTGAGCTTCTTGGAGGTGAGACTTGTCTCATGTTCAGTGGTTTTACCTGCTTTCTACCACCTGCATCACACTATGGAGGCTGGGCCGGTTCTAAACAGGCAAGTATGAGGGGGAGAAATGTAAAGGGGGCACATGGTGGCAACGGAAGCAGGAAGGGGGGTGGGGGGTGGTGCTTTTGTTCTGTAATTACATCGCACTTTGTCAGGCTGAAGACTCTAAAGTCGGAGACCCCTGGAGTGTTGGAGCGAGTAGGTGGTCCTATCAGCAGTATTCCTCACGGCTACCGGGACAAGCCAATTTCCGTGTTTAGGAATGGTAACCCTAAAGAAAGCATAAGATCCAGCATATTATCCTGATTCTGGGTTGGCCCTGGCACGAACTGAGCAGAACTGAAGGAGTCTATCAAACTCAAAGTCTATCAAATGCCTATGGCCAGACAATTGGAGGGACAATGCACATGAATATTAAAATTTCCAACAATTAAAATTTGATGATAGCTTGGCACGATACCAGCCAAAAAGTTTCAAAAATCTTGAATAAAATCCTTGTGATATTTTGGAGGTCTGTATACAGCTGCAATGAGTGTTGGGCTGGGATGCCCCAATTCAAACATCAGAAGTTCAAAACTTGAATAAGAGTCAGCTGGGAGTTGTTTGCATGCAAGCTTCTTCCTAAAAACAGCCACCACTCCATCACCACACCCACTCATCCTCCGCACGTTAAGATATTTACAGTCTGAAGGTAAAAGTTCAGTAAAACAGGTGGACTAACTGGCTCTCTGCCAGGTTTCCGTCACAAGGATAAGATCCAGTTCCCAATTAGTGAACAAGTCCTTAAGAATAAACGATTTGTTTGCTAGTGATCGAGCATTAACAAGACTTATCCTTAGTGGTACCAGTGGCTCAGCTCCGTAACTGTTAACTCAGGCCCTCCCTTTAATCGCAGAAGTAGCTAACTCTGAATCTGTCTACCCGGTATTTATAAACTCTGTATCCAATATCTCGGATTCAGTGGATTTAGATTCTAAGGTTGATTTTTCACAGGCCACATCTTCATGAATACAAATAACTCCTTTTGTTCTGCTCCATCTGAGTCAGGATGGACCAGGACAGTTTTTCCTTCTTCTTTGTCATGAGTCTGTCTCTCACTGACGTCCGTCGGCTTTTCAGCTAACTTGCCTGGCCTGTGGGCCTGTTTCAGAACAACTTGAGTGGAGCTATTACTATACTAAATTTTGCAGAAGTGGTGAGGGGTAGGAGTCACTTCATAACTACATTTAGTGGAGAGTAAATGACTGGATGGAGCAACTTAGCCAGATTGTTGACTGGTGAGAAAGCTGCTAGAAAGAATGGGCAACGGCATTCGGTCTCTCTGAAGTGCCGCCATGATGTTCAGAGTGTTTGGGTTTCTTGGATTGCTTGAAGGGAATCCGATGAAGCAGAGCTGTATGGTTCTTTGTCTGATGTGCTGACGGACAAGAGGGCCATTGTAAGCAAATGAAGGGTGAGTACGATTATTTTACTCTTGTAAGATGAGATGTGTTAACGACCTCCTTGAAAGGTGTTCGCATAAAAACGAGAACAGATGAAAATGAGAACAAACAGCTTGTAGAACATCGGGGGTCATATATAGATAAGAACCAGAAGGGGCGTGTTTGGAGGTGTGGTTGTCCTCCTCTAATTCAGATAATTTATCTTCAATTACTAAAGATTTATTTTTCATGTTTTGATCCAAATAGGGTATCCTTTTCCATGTGCACAGTCCTTGTACTAACCTAGGCTAAAGATGTCCTCAAGATGTCTCTACATAGATTTTAATCTGATCTGAATCAGGTACAAACAGAGGAGGATGATTTTTCTGAAGATTAGTGACCCAATAAACATACAGCTTTTTACCCAAATGGTGAGGTGGTGGTTAGTTATCATTGTTAATCCTGACCCCCTACATAAACCTACACTAATGTCTATTATCTAGCCAGACTAGTTTTTCTATTTATGAAAATATTCCTGCATGTATGATTGTTCATGACACATCTACATGGAAAAAAAACAGCAAATAAGTGAAGGACACGTGAAAGGTTTCCAGCTCTTCCTCCTCTATTCGACATTCCTCTCCATACCTGAGAGTGTCCAGTCTCCAGCCTGGATCCTTCAGTCCAGCCGACAGCAGCTTCATTCCTGAGTCTCCTGGATGATTGTAGCTCAGGTCCAGCTCTCTCAGATGGGAGGGGTTGGAGATCAGAGCTGAGGCCAGAGAAGTAAAGCCTTCCTCTGTGATGAGACAGCCTGACAGACTGCAGACACACAATAAAAGCAACAAGACTCTCTCAATCCACGTTTGAAAAGAAAGCTACTAAAACAGATGAAAACCCTAAGTCCTAAGTAAAGAACAAAGAAATATGTGAGAAAAAAGTTAAAGAGTATAATCCACCCAAAGGATCATTTGACAATTCTATAAAGACCACTTGTTTATGCAATAATATTAGTCTATTGAGGCATGTGACACACGACACAGGAGCTCTGGTTTTACACTCCAACTTTATTCACCTCCAAACATGAACTGAGCATATTGCGCCCAAACACAGCAGAACCCTTCCTCCCAGCTTGGGTGTGAGTGGAGCCCTCTAGTGGGTCACTACAAGTCAAAGTTTAAATGATGCGAAGTAGAAAAGTTTGAATCCTGACCTGAGAGTTTCCAGCATGCAATGTGGACTCTCCAGTGCAGCTGAAAGTAGCTTCACTCCTGAATCCTGTAGGTCATTGTTACTCACGTCCAGGTCTCTCAGAATACAGGACTGAGACTTGACAACTGAAGACAGAGCATCACAGCTTCTCTCTGAGAGGTTAGAGTAAGTCAGTCTGAAAAAAAAATCAATGAAATGAATTTTTATTTCTAAAATGCTAGTAAACTAAATAACTTGATTAAAAAAATGTTCTTCTATCTCAACATACTACTTCTGAGTTAAACGTCCTCCACCTTCTGATTCAGAAGACCTGAAAACAAACTGTGAATCTACTAAAAACATAATTTCTGGCTCATGATTGGAAATGTAATCTTATCAGATCCATTTGTACATTTTAGAGCCTGATACTGAAATATAGCAGTGGACCGCACAAGCGTTAACAGCAAAGATTACAGAAGACATCTCTCTGCAGTAAGTATTACATCGATGCTGTAAGGAAATCCTCTAAGTTGGTGTAATTTTGGCAGCCTAGAGATTTTCATACTCTATTCCAGCTGTAAAAATAAGCGGTGGAACACAACAAATAAATAACTTTGCCAATGTGGATCCTTATCATTTGAGATTTTGAAAAGATTTTTGACTCAGAGAACATTGGTGATTTTAGATTGGAAAGGCGAGAGTTTTCAGAATATTGGGCATTTTGTACTTACTGTATAGGGAAGAGGGCAGAGAAGACAGGCTGGGAGGAAAAAGGAGAGTGACACAAACAAACAGACTCGAACACAGGCACTGGACTCACGCCTCTAACCTTCAGTACATGGGCAGGCATTGGCCTGCCTTGGATCTGAGCTACTCTGAGTAAACAAATGCAAATGTGCCAGGCCTCAACGATAATGGGTGGTTTGCACAACAAAAGCAGGAGGAGAAACGAGCTGACGACCTGTGAAAATCTCAGTAGGGGTGAATAACACCTCGGGACTTGCACCAGAAAATAAAAAAGTCAGTAATTCTAGTAGGTGTTGGGTTGAGGGAAGTTACGCAAATTTGCTCAAGTTTAGTAAATCTAGTGTTAACCAGGTAAGCTATAGCAGCAGTCTATCATTTAATTTAAAGACAGTGATAATAATGGCTATTAGTTTTGAGTTTCTTGAGTTTTGCTTCCTATTTCATTATGTTAGATCAACCCCAGCTGTGTTCCCCATGTGTTTTCACTTCCCTCGTTGCCCCTCTGTATCCCTCTGCCCATTGTGACGTTGTGCCACATTGCTGTGCATACTCCTGTACTCCTTGTGTCCCTGGCTTGTCCTAGTTTTTCCCAAGTTCTTAGTTCATAGTTCCCAGTTTAGGTTTTGAATGTTTTTGTCACAGCAATTAAAGCTGCCTCTTTGAGTTTATTGAGTCCATCTCTGGATCTTCATTCTGCCTGCCACAGCAGCACATGACAAAAACTGCTTGGTTTAGATAGAAGATGAACTGAGATGCTGCATCAAATTCTGCACCAACAATTTGAGAATCCTCACTTTCCAACAGGAGAACTGGGCTCAAGGAGAGACAGCTATCCGTTGTACCACTTTTGGGTGGGGGGAAAGGCCAAAGAGGGTGGCTGTGACTCAGGTGGTAAAGCAGATCAGCTACTCATTGGAAGGTTGGTGGTTCGATTCCTGGCTCCCCCCAGTCTGCATGCCAAATATCTTTGGGCAAGATACCAACCCCAAATTGCCCGATGCATTCATCGGAGTATGAATGTTTATTGGTTGCACTTGAGTTTAAAAGTGCTTGTATGAGTGCGTGTGAATGGGTGAATGAGGCATGTTGTATACAGCACTTTGAGTACTCCGGGAGAGTAGAAAAGCACTATATAAGAATCAGTCCATTTACCAAAACACCAGCAAGCGAAACACACACACACACACACACACACACACTGTGGAAGGCTTATTTTAGTAATCACTAATGAATAAATTCAAAACAGTGTAACTACGGATGGTTATATGGCTGTAATGATTCATTGACTAATTAAAAAACTCGAGTATAAAAAATTCTCAATGCAATGCCTTCACAGAACCTTCACAGACATAATGCAATGCTTTGTTAAATGCATGACCGGCAGTGCTCAGTTGTCACCATGTACATGCAACACCAACATTTGTGACTAAAAATAGATTTGCAGTACAAATGTACTGTATCTAGGAGCATGCATATGAATAATAAATATGACAACATTACGTACATGCAGTCCCCCAGTTTTCAAACAAAGATTGATAATACAACAGCACTGATGATTATGCTGCCGTAGTTTACGGTGGAGTTGGAGTCCTTGAGCCATAAAAAGGTTCAAGTTGTATTAGAGCAATTCTGATACTTTATGAAAAAAAAAGGTCATACAAACCCAGAAAGTCTGAAGTCATAAATTACTGACTCAATTGCATGTTAAAAGTAAAGGATGATTACAAATTTACTTACAGAGCTTTGTTGGAGGCTTTGACCACTGGCAGCAGCCTCAGAAGAGCATCTTCTGAAGCAGAGTATTTCTTCAGGTCAAACACATCCAGATCTTTTTCTGATGACAGTAAGATGAAAACCAGAGCTGACCACTGAGCAGGAGACAGGTTTTCAATTCCTAATGTCATGTATAGTTGGATTTCCTCCACTAGAGAACGATCATTCAGTTCATTCAGACAGTGGAACAGATTGATGCTTTTCTCTGCTAATAGATTCTTACTGAGTTTCTCCTTGATGTACTCGACTGTTTTCTGATTTATCTGTGAGATACTTCCTTTCTCTGGCAACATATCTCGTAGGAGAGTCTGATTGGTCTGCAGTGAAAGACCCAGGAGGAAGCGGAGGAACAAGTCCAAGTGTCCATTTGGACTCTGTAAGGCCTTGTTCACAGCACTCCGGTAGAGTGACTTTAAACTCTTTTTCTTTTTAAATAATTTGGACCACTTGAAGTACATTTGCTCTTCATCCAGGAGATTGCTTCCAGTGTGAATGAAGGTCAGATGGACATGAAGAGCAGCCAGAAACTCCTGCACACTCAGATGGATGAAGCAGAACACCTTGTCCTGGTACAGTCCTCTCTCCTCTCTAAAGATCTGTGTGAACACTCCTGAGTACACTGAGGCTGCTCTGATATCGATGCCACACTCTGTCAGGTCTGATTCATAGAAGATCAGGTTTCCTTTCTGCAGCTGATCAAAAGCCAGTTTTCCCAGAGACTCAATCATCTTCCTGCTCTCTGGACTCCAGAGTGGATCTGTCTCAGCTCCTCCATCATACTTGACCTTCTTCACTTTGGCCTGAACCACCAGGAAGTGGATGTATATCTCAGTCAGGGTCTTGGGCAGCTGTCCTCCCTCTCTGGTTTCCAGCACATCCTCCAGAACTGTAGCAGTGATCCAGCAGAAGACTGGGATGTGGCACATGATGTGGAGGCTTCGTGATGTCTTGATGTGGGAGATGATCCTTCTGGCCTGCTCCTTATCTCTGAATCTCTTCTTGAAGTACTTCTTTTTCTGTGTGTCAGTGAATCCTCTGACCTCTGTTACCCTGCCAACACAGTCAGGAGGGATCTGATTGGCTGCTGCAGGTCGTGTGGTTATCCAGAGGTGAGCAGAGGGAAGCAGTTTCCCCCTGATGAGGTTTATCAGCAGCACACCCACTGAGGTGGACTTTCTAGGGTCAGTTAGGATTGTAGTTTTGTGGAAGTCCAGAGGAAGTCGACACTCATCCAGACCATCAAAGATGAACACAACCTGGAAGTCTTCAAAGCTGCAGATTCCTGCTTCTTTGGTTTCTTTAAAGAAGTGATGAACAAGTTCCACCAAGCTGAACTTTTCCTCTTTCAGCACATTCAGCTCTCTGAAAGTGAATGGAAATATGAACTGGATGTCCTGGTTGGTTTTATCTTCAGCCCAGTCCAGGGTGTATTTCTGTGTTAAGACTGTTTTCCCAATGCCAGCCACTCCCTTTGTCAGCACTGTTCTGATTGGTTCATCTCTTCCAGGTGAGGCTTTAAAGATGTCTTCTTGTCTGATTCTTGTTTCTGGTCTGTCTGGTTTCCTGGATGCTGTTTCAATCTGTCTGACCTCATGTTCATCATTGACCTCTGCAGTCCCTCCCTCTGTGATGTAGAGCTCTGTGTAGATCTGATTCAGAAGGGTTGGGTTTCCTGCTTTAGCAATCCCCTCAAACACACACTGGAACTTCTTCCTCAGTGCAGATTTAAGTTTAAGCTGACACTTTTGAAGAGATTCTTAATTAGAAAGAGAAGATAAAATGATGTGTCATTTGTGGTTCATACAGTGTGAAAAACTAGATAGACTGGAGCCTATCCCAGATGTCATAATGCAAGTGGCAGGGTACACCCTGGTCAGGTCGCCAGTCTTTCACAGGGTTAACACAGAGAGACAGACAACCATTCACATTCACATTCACACCTATGGGCCATTTAGAATTGCCAATTAACCTAATCCAACTAACTGCATATTTTTGGATGGTGGTAGGAATCTGGAGTATCCAGATAGAATCTATGCAAACATGAGGATAACATGCAACCTCCTCACAGACAGGGCCTGGCCACGTGGTGGAATGGTACTCAGGACCTGCTTGGTGGATCACAACACCAGTATCAGAGTGATGTTGGCGACAGTAAAAGTGAGTTTAATGTTCTCTTAGTCATCTCTCTCACTCTTCTCCTTCACTGTTCAGTTTGAGCAGTATTATTGCATTTTCGCCTTACAATATAAATTTGCTTTGCTGTAATTTAGCACTATATACATTTTGTTTTAAAAAATCAATTCAACCAGTGGACCAGCTGCTGGAAGAATCCTGACAAAATGCCAGATGTTGGTTGAGCCAAGCTTTAACCTCATCTAGTAGTGAGTTCATGAATTCTCATTCATTCTTCATAAATAAAATTTTAACCATTACAGACAATTTATCAACTTCTGCCTATTAATTGGCTGTGTACCACATCTCTTAATGCTTGCAGTAATTAAACCATTACTTAAAAAGCCACCACTTGACCCAGCTATTTTAGCTAGTCATAGGTCATCCTCCGACTTTCCTTTTATTCCTAAACTTATTGAAAGAGTAGTTGTAACACTGCTAACTATTGTAGGACTGCTTCCATCCATTTATGCAATATCTCTAAAATTCAATATAAAATTAACAATTAGATTGATTAAAATTAGACATAGAAATAACCTGTCTCAGAGTGATGCTGAAAAACTAGTTCATGCATTTATTACTTCCAGGCTGGACTACTGTAATTCATTATTATCAGGATGTCCTAAAAACTCCCTGAAAAGCCTTCAGTTAATCCAAAATGCTGCAGCAAGATTACTGACAGGGACTAGAAAGAGAGAGCATATTTCTCCTATATTGGCTTCTCTTCATTGGCTCTTGTTAATGTGTATTCCAGTAAAGCTAAAGGTTAATGATGAGTTTAATGTTGTTTTGATCTTCTTTTGCTGCTGGTTCTGATGCTGCAGCTTTTGCCAGCTGCAGCATCAGAATCTGTAAGTCGGCTTTCAGCCCTGAAGGCGTGTCTGTGTGAGAAAGCCGACATCTCCCAGATTTTGATACATTCGGTCCGTACTTTGTGTTTATGTCTTTGTGCAGAATGAGGGTTCTTTTTGGCTGTTTTGGCTGTTGGGTGGTCATTGAAATAAAAACTTTAACCTGAGGTTCTGGCGTTTCTGGCAAAATACATTTATATTTAAAATCGATTCAGGACTTTAATGAATGGATATCACGTTTTTCAAGTTAAAATCGATTTTAATGGGAAAATTGATAATTGAAACCCACCCCTACTATGAACCATCTTCACATCTCAATAGTTTTGTAACCAATCCTCTGTTTTAAGTAGATTTAATTCCAGAGCTTGTCAGGTAACTGCTGTTATAGCCGGTGAACTACAGTTAGAGAATATTAGACCAACCAGCTGTTCATTCATAAGAGCTCAAACTTTAGTCGAACTACAGAGCTGAGGCTACAGAGATACCACATGGAAACAATCTAAGCTCTGATTGGTCAGCTCAGGCTTCACGTGTTTCTGCCTTATCAATGCCTCTTCAGACAAACTGATGAATTCTTACCTTCTGATAAAACTGATGAAGCTGCCTGGGCTGAAGGACTTCCTGTTTGAGTAAAGTGTGCCTTAAATGATCAGTCTTTTTAAACATTAAAACCTGTGTGGCTACTAAATAATAGAAAAATAGTCAAACACAATTTAATAAAAGTTTAATGCATTCATAAAATAAATTGTGACAATATAATGTCTGCATACTGTACTGAGTGTCTAATGTTTATTTTTCCTCTGACTGACCTTCATTCATCTTCTCTAAAATCGACCTCGCCACATCCATCACATGGTCTGAATACACCTGCACCATCACTTCTAATGTTTCCAGTCTGTTGGCGTTCTCCAGCTGGCACTTATAGATTTTGGGGAAATCATCTCCAGGTTCATACTGCAGGTAAAAGTGAAAAAGCTTGAGCTCTTCTTCACCCAATTTCTTCAACATTTCCAGAAGCTGCAGTGGCAAGGCCTTCTCCATCTTTGATCTGTAGAACATGATAACATGCAAATGGTCACAGTCTCATCACATCTACTAATAATTTATTCTCTGTTTCATAGCAGATTACATTCTCATTTTTGTGCGAACATGGTTCGTTCTCATTACCGTCTGTTCTTGTTCTCGTGTGAGCTACTTACAGCAGGGACTTTAAAACTGCTTACCTTATATACAGTCAAGCCCATAATTATTCATACCCCTGGCAAATTTTGACTTAAAGTTACTTTTATTCAACCAGCAAGTTATTTCTTGACTGGAAATGACACAGGCGTCTCCCAAAAGATAATAAGATGATGTACAAGAGGCATCATTGTGGAAAAAAAAACATGTTTCCTCTTCCCCACTGCTTTTCTTTCCCTCACCCTCTTTCTTTTTCCCTTTCCCTTCCCCCAGTCATGTCTGGCCCATATGTAACAACTGAAAATAAAATAAACAATATAAACAAAGGTCAATCAATGGACCAATACGTCAAGGCTGGGATGATCCACTTGGTAAAGTAAATCCGTTGGGCATTTTTCTTGGCCTTTAGGCAATAATTCTGATGGCAAAAGATCCAAACGGGACAGGCGAAAACAAAAACAAAAAACCCCCAAAAAACATGTTCAGCCTGCTTCCCTCAGGGAAGCGCTACAGGTGCATCAGCACAAAAACCCACAGACTCAAAAACAGTTTCTTCCCAAAAGGCCATAACCACCCTTAACTCACACATGCACCGATAACACAGCTCTCATTTCCCCTATGAACCACCACTGTGCAATACCAAATTCCAATAACCCAACTGTATATGTATAACACTCATTACATATTTACTTTTTTACACTGGTTTGCATATTTGTAAATATGCACAGAGTCAGTTTTAATAGGATGTTTTACTGAAACTGTTTGAAATAAATTTTAGTCTTTGTTACTGTTACATTTTGTTACTTGTTGAATTTAAGGAACATTTTGGAAGAGTTCAGTTTCATAGAACCTGTATTGTATATTGTATAAAGCAACAGCTAAATTTTTATTTGGGTCTAAACATGTTGGACAGGAAGTCACAATCAGACAAATCAGATCTAAACCTGCAAACCCACAGAGCCGAGAGCAAAGCTGTCTGCCTGTGTTACAAAAGGAAATGGTTTCATCAAATATATACACTTCCTGTGATCAGTCCTGCAATTGTTAGCAGTTTCGTATGTGTCCCACTTACATGCTCAGATTTTTAAAAGCAAGAAGTGTGGTTGCTAAGCTGTTGCTATGCATGCTGTTGTTGCACAGAATAGGATGAGTTCAAGAATAAAACAGAAGAAGCTCAGTCTATTTGCTTCTTCGGAGGTCAAAGGTCATCTATGCGATTGATTTAATCTTTTCATTTCTGATCTTTCAATATTTGCTTTGCTGAAACTTTTACTCAAAGACTTTTGTGGAAGAAAACTGAAGTGGGTTCCTTCTGAGCTCCTAAAACGACATCTTTTCTTCTGTTTGTGTTCTGGTACTTTATCAGCTCCAGGGGCTTTTTTAGGGAGATAGGTGAAGATGCGGCTATGTCTCTGACATCCCTCTCAGTGTTGGGATGGTGAATGAAAGAGTTTTGTGGAGCCGAGACACTAAAATTCAGCAGTGATTGTGTCTAAACAGACTGTAATGAGCCTACTGCAGACCCGCGTACACATTCATGGTTTGCAGCATGTCTTTATTACTGGTTGCTGTGCGCACTCGGGTGCAGCTCTGGCACTTCCAGCCACACACATCAACAACAACAGCATAATAGGAGCCAGTTCAATCTTTTAACCCGGCGAGACGTGATTGCGGATGCCCTGCAGATGTATTCGTCTACCGTGCCCTGCCACACAGACAAACATGAACTAAATGGTGGGCAATCGTGGCTCAAGAGTTGGGAGTTCGCCTTGTAATCGGAAGGTTGCCGGTTCGAGCCCCGGCTTGGACAGTCTCGGTTGTTGTGTCCTTGGGCAAGACACTTCACCCGTTGCCTACTGGTGTTGGCCAGAAGGGCCGATGGCGTGATATGGCAGCCTCGCTTCTGTCAGTCTGCCCCAGAGCAGCTGTGGCCACAACTGTAGCTTGCCTCCACCAGTGTGTGAATGGGTGGATGACTGGTTGTGTAAAGTGCTTTGGGGTCCCTAGGGGGGACTAGTAAAAGCGCTATACCGATTACCATTTACCAGGCCATTTTAAATGCAACGAAGCTGCTGTTTGTCTGAGGTAGGTCACTGCACAGGAACGCTTACAACTTTCCTCTTTTATTTTACTGTGAAGCCTGAATCCTCTCTGAAGTCAGCAAGATCATTTTAGTCAGAGTTTTACAGTCTAACAAGAAGTGATCAGAAGTCTACAAAAGTCTCTGAATCCTGACACAGAGAGGAAATCTGCTGTTCCAGCTCACCTGCTGATCATGGTGTCAACATTTCAACCCATCCTCACCAACTGCAAATGTTTCTAGCTGCACATTCATCACATCAGAAAATCAACGCTAACAAAGACTGAATTTCAACCTTTATTTAGTTTAGCTGCAGCAACAACTATTTGACAACAGAAACCATCAACAATATTTTTTGCATTGCATCATTTTACAACCTAAGCCCCACAATATTGCCCTTTGTGGGGATAGGTTAATTGAAAAATCTAAATTGCCCATAGGTGTGAATGCGGGAGTGAATGTGAGTGCGAATGGTTGTCTGTCCCTTTCTGTTAGCCCTACCCTGCCTCCCGCCCTTCGACCGCTGGGATAGGCTCCAGCACCCACCGTGAACCTGAGAAGGATAAGCGGAAGTGGATGGATGGATGGATGGATGGATGGATGGATGGATGGATGATTTTACAACTGATGATGGGGTTGGCTGGGTCTGTGGCTGGTTAACTGCGTCCCGGGATCACTTCTAGTTATGAGCTGTTATTAATGCTGGGGGATCACCCCCTGCTGCTCTGCACTGGTCGCTGCTGCACACACACTCAGTCCAGCACTTGATCGTTTCATGGGCCAGGGGTGCCTGGGTGGGCATGTTAGTGTGCTAGCAGGCCTGCTCTCTTGGGGGTTGTGGTCCAGGCTGGCTTGGGCTTCTCTGAGGTGTGATAGGGTTTCTACCTGGTTTCAGGTGATTCTAAAGGGTCTGGGGAACCGGCCCCCAGCGGCGTCAGCTGTCCGCTGACTGTGGTCCCCTGACACCTCCACTTTCCTCCGTCCTCTTTTATTATTATATTCAGTTCTTTCTTTAACCACCTCAAGTTCCTGGGGATTTGGCATTATTGTTTTTTCATTGTTTTGTTTTTTTTGGGTGCTGTGTATCATTTGAGTGTGCTTTCTTTTATATATAAGCAGCAGTTGGATACCTAGTGTGTTTGTTTACTTCACCCACCACCATTCTCATCTCTTTTTCTCTGGTTTCTGCTTATGTTTTGCCAATCTGACTTTTAGCCCCTGGAGCAGTATCCACTAGATAATGATGTGAAAATAAAATAAAGTAAACAAATAAAACAAAAACATTTGGAAGAGAAGCCTACAGAGAGTATGATGCTATTCTTGTGAAAGCAAATATGGCAAGCACTACAAAGCATTCAGACCAGACTTCTGCTTCATTCAACTACTAGACTGAACAGGTTTAAAAACACGGTTCAAAAATCAAACTGTTGACCTACAGAGCTGCTATCTTCATCTACAAACTGCCCCACATGCTGAACCACAAACTCCACAATGTGCTGAGAACTCAAACAGTCTTCACTATTATTTTTCTGCACAGCATCTCCGAAAAAATTCAAACTGATTCATGATGTCCTTTGTCGTTCAAACTACAAACATCCAGGACAATAAATGTTTATGTAAACAGCAGCTGAAACTTCCAGGAATTGAAGACAAAACTCTTGGCTGGTATATAAAAGATGCCTGCAAACACCAGGTGAAGAGTTTAGGTCAGTGTTGAAGCATCAGACAGTCTATAATAGAAATCATCATTTAGACCTTTTCATTTAATTTTAACACAAAATTACATCCACACAAAAAGGCAGGGGAGCATTTAACACTTGGCTTGATTTGGTCAGCTGTGAGTCCACTACTGTGAACTATGGAGTGACATATTTGTGTTGAAACTAAGATGCACACAGCTGATATTAGCCAGGAAAACATTACAGACTGTTTCACTTACCTTTACATGGAGCTTCACACAGAGACACTCAGCATAACAAACACAAAGTCCAGGAAGGTGAAAATACTTTGAGCAGGACGGAAACAACACGTGAGGCATTCACAGACCAACATCACAGCAGTGGTGAGTGGTGACTTCTACAGAAAGGCAAGCAGTTATGTTGCTCACCCTACCACAAATGCCTGAACCTGGCATAGAAAACCTTGACCAGAATATGGATGACCTATTCTTTTTGTGAGCCACCACAGTGTGTGTGCAGGGATGTCTGAAAAAACAAACCAAAAAAACAATTTGCCTGAAATAGGAGCAGATAAGTTCCCATCATTTTTCAAATTGCCACAGTTTTTTCTTTTGTCTCTTTTTTTGTCCATTTTGATTGTTAATGTAGTTTATTAACAATGTTATGATGGGAAATGTTCTTCTTTTACTGTTACTTTTCACATTTACTTTTTGTGAATCACAAGCTATTTAAAACACACACACACACACACACACACACACACACACACACACACACACACACACACAAAAAGAGTGCCTATTTCTGGTCACTTTGCCAGTCCCAAGCCTGGATAAATAAGGAGGGTTGGCGTTGTGCCGTTAAACCCCCCCCACCCCCCCCCCCCCCAAAACTATAATTGCTAAAAGAAATTAAATTTGTTGTTCTAAATATATTATAAATGCATTAAGGGTGATTTTTTCCTCAATTTATGTCTCTTCCACAATGTTATTTCTCTCTCCTTCAGCGTTGGTTGCAGTAGTAGTAATAGTAATTGACTGCATGCTGAGGTGGCATTTCAGCCATTTAATGCATGTATGTTGGACTAGGGACACATCAAAAAGTTGCAGTACACTGACTGTTGAGGAATCGAGCTGGACACAGCTGCTGTAACATAAGACTGACATCCACTTAACCACAGCTAGGAAGAAATTTAGAGCAAACTTACCGCGACATGTTTCCTCAGGGTAGCTGTTGAGTTTTTTCACACTGAAATGTCGGTTTGTTTTGGCTCATACTGAAGGCACAGAGTTATATATTGTTTTGTGCTACTTTTAAACGAAACATGCTTTGTATATGAGGCCAAGGGTGTTCATCCTCTTCAATTCTAGAGTAGACAGTTGCCTCTGTCATGTTTTGATGTGTTTCATCTTTCAGTGTCCGCTAGTTTGGAAGGTTTGGGCCGCTCTGTTTATAACTGGTCATGTGACTGTATGGCTAAATCTGATGGGTGAAAGAGTAACAGGTAACTCCACTGTTGGCATGATCCATTGTGAGTAGTATTATCTAATTTGTGAAATTTATTATTTAAAAAAAAAGTAACAAGTCGAATTTTGCCAAATATAACAGAGTAAAAGTAACGTTTCTTCTTTACAAATGAGCATCAGGAGAAGAAGTAAGTAAGTAAAGTTTATTTATTAAGCACTTTTCATAGACAGGGCATCACAAAGCGCTGTACACAAATATTAAAATAAACATAAAGTTAAGTAACAAAGACAATATAGACAATATAAAAGGTTAAAAGAAAATAAAAATTTAAAATTTAAAAAACGTTTTTCTGTTTAATCAAAAAGAAGACATGGAGCAACCAGCAGAGGGTGCTCTATCCTTCAGGTGAGCTGCTAAGTCCAGATGAGCTGTAACTTCCTGTAAGTATTTTAGCTGAAATGCTGCAGCATTCACAGGTTTCCTTCTTGACGACATCTGATCTGACAGGTTTCCTTGGTCCAAAAGAAGAAAAATCTGATAGGGAGTTCTAACAGTAAGAACAGCTGGACAACATCTGGAAACACAAAGAAATGAGAGGTTAGAGATTAGCCAGCAACAGAGGGTGAAGCTGATTGTGAGGACTGTTTGAAAAAGGCTTCAGAGACACAGGTGAGACTGAAACAGTATCAGGTGACAGAGAGGCAGGACTTTAGCAGCCACATAGAAACTGATGAATCTGTCACACCATCAGTCTTTGTCTGTGGAGGTTGTCTGTCATTCAGGAGACTGCAAAGAAGAGAGATTGGACTTGTTTAAGTTCCTTGAAGATGTTTCACCTATCATCTGAGAAGATTCTTCAGTTTTCAAACCCAATGGTGGAGAGTCCCAGATATTAATCAGAGAAACCCAAGAATTTTCTCCAAACACAACGTCCCAGTTCACTCCAGAGCCAGCCTTACACTCGGACACAGACTGGTTCATCCCAAGAACAAAACTCCCAAACACAAACTCAACAACGCGTTGTTTGCTGTGCAGTACAGCGAGGAGTGCTCAGACCTCTACATGGGAGAAACCAAACAGCCAGATATTTTGGTCCACCCAAGAACAATTTCATCTGTCACATATTTCTCATTTTTTCTGCATTTTTGAGATTTTCAAAAAAAAAAAAATTTACGTTTCCAATTTTCAAACATACTCAAGGGTAGTACAACACTGTGGAAGAGGCACACTGGAAAACAGTTATCTGTGGTTATGTTGCATCTTGTGTTTGTGAGTCTACTACACAACGGCTGACAATGTTTTTCTTCAGATTCTTCTGAACTTCTTCCCCGTTTGCCCTGTGGAAACCTTTCCAGATGTTTCAGAGGGGATGCGTGCATCACAAACCCAGAAGATCTTTAAGCAGTAGTTGATGGACTTGTTTGATATGTATTGTAGAAATGTGAACATAGCCCTGAATGTCACAGGTTCTTCATCTATAGTGACACAATCACTGGGACTGAATCCCTGTCTGAATGTTATCATCTTCACTAAATGTCACATTCACATTCACTAAATACTACTAAAATCTATGAGGCATGCCAAAAAGGAGGCAAACAGTGGCTAAAGCTAGAAGCTGGCACCCCATTTCTTTGTCTTTATCCAGATAGCAAATTGAAAGTGCACCTACTGGCAGACTGCTTACATAGAAGCTACCACAGGTCATAGAGTGGGAGTAACTTAGGAATTACCACAATATTATGTTCTTGTTTCTTTCTTGTTACCCCACTATTACCACTTTATTACCAAGTTGTATGTCCACATTGTTACCCCCAGTTTTGGGGTCCCTATTATCCTATTACATACATTTCAGGGTAATATTATTCAACTGTAACCACTGTCACTACCATGATTTTACTTGGATATTACATGGTTATTACATTGGTATTTGCATAGTAATAACTTAGGAATTATCACATTATTACCCTCTTGTTTCCCCTTGTTATCCTACTATTACCCGTTTATTACCGAGCTGTAATGGAAAGTGCTACCCAATAATGTAAACTCAAATCAGTTGAAGGTAACTTGTGGGGTTCCTCAGGGCTCCGTTTTATGATATATGTAATGTTTCCAAACTGTTAAAATGTGTTTTGTTTGCTGATGATACCACTCTGTATTGCTCAGGTAAAAATCTAGAACAGCTTCTGACTACAGTGGAAAAGGAGTTAAATATACTAAAAAATTGGTTTGATATAAATAAGTTATCATTAAACATAAACAAATTTTTTTTTATTATTTTTGAACCAAGAGAAATAAAAATGTGGCTACAATTAAGGTTAAATGGAGTTGAAATTGAAAGAGTGTATGAAAATACATTTCTTGAAGTGATAATTGATGATAAGTTTTGTTGGAACACTCATATAAACCATGTGAAAACAAAAATGTCAACAACTATTGCTATTCTCCATAAAACAAATGATGTCTTAAACAAGAAATCATTATACATGCTTTGTGGAATCGTTATCACAGTGATTAAAAAAGGTGCAGTTCATTTCCCTCATTTAAAAACATGTTTACATTTAGAATATTAGAAAAAATATAGAAATAAAGAATGAAGAAGAGTAATAATGACAATACTGAAACTCGTGGTTGTTTGGCTTAGATTATTGTTATAAAATTTATGAATTGTATTTACTTATCTAAATGGAAGGTTTTTTTTTTTATTATTTTGTTTTGCTATTTTGTTCCAAGCCTTATGTAAATGAGCTGTTTGCTGAATGATCTTTTGTTCAAAGGGTTGGCATAACAAGCATGTGCTTTCGCCAATACCTTTTGATTAGCCTTATCTCATGTTTTTTTCTGTATTAACTGAGAGATTTGAATGCTCATCAATAAACAACTATCAATCAAAAATGTTTTGAAAAGAACTATGAATGCTAAAAGGCATATAAAGGCTTTAGAGCAACATATATGTACAACATATACAATGTCTATTTCAGGGAAGCCCCTGCATATTTCAGCAGGACAATGCAAAACCACATACTGCATCTATTACAACAGCATGGCTTCATTGGAGGAGAGTCCAGGTGCTGAACTGGCCAGTCTGCAGTCCAGATCTTTCACCTATTTGGCGCATCATTAGATGAAAAATATGTCAAAGATGACAGCAAACTGTTCAGCAGCTGGAAACCTGGAAACCAGGCAAAATGAATGGGACTTAATTCCAACACCAAAACTCCAGAAACACCAATGCTACACCAAGTTCACGTTTATTTATATAGCACTTTTTTTAAAAAACAACAACAAGAGTTTACCAAAGTACAGTACAATATAATAGACAAAACAGAAGGTATAAAAGAAAAATGGAATAGTGTTTTAGAAGAGGGGTAAACATGCCCCTGTCCGAACTATTTTAAGAGCTGTAGCAAGCATCAAATTTCAAAGGAGCTCATTTTGTGCATTAAATTAAAAGATTTCTCAGTTTAAACTTTTGTTATATTATTTGTTTTTTGCTGAATAAAATATTGGCTCTTATGATTTGAAAGTCTTAGTTTTCATTTTGTTCAAATTTAAAGAACATCCCAACTTTTCTGGAATTATGTATGGACCTTGCATTTTGGTATCCCTGATTTGTCCCAACCAGCTGTTCAATATTTCCTTAATTATCCTTTTGTAAATAAAGCTTCGGGTTCCCTTTGTCACCTGTCATGTCTGTCCCTGTCTGGTAAGCTTCTCTCATGTGTTCCTGCCTGGTTTGTGGCTTGTTGGAATATTTTACAGTTGTGGACTTGGCATTAAAAAGACACACCTTGTGTTATTCCTGGCTGCCTTTTCCTGTAACTAAAAAACAAAACAAAAAACATTCAGATCCTTAAAATATAATGTCTGCTCTTTAGAAAAAACAAAGTTACAGTCGTGCAATAACTGTACTGCGTCTATTTTTATTATTATTATTATTATTATTTAATTTAAATATAATATACAATCAAACTTGTCACTTTGTAGTTTTTATAAGCATTTGAACTTTCGAAAACTAAAATTAAATATCCTGTATCATAACTACAGTTTGAAAAAAATAAACCTGTGAAAATGAGCTGTAAATTCAGAGTGATGATGGTTTTTCATGTGTAGTCTCCATAGGCTGACTAACGTCATTAGAAGGGGCGGGGCTCCAGCTGGGTATTCCCGAGATGACGCTAATGTCTCTGCGTGTTTCCTTCTTTCTACGGCTCCTCCTTCCTGAACTTGGTGTTTGTGACTGATGCTGATCGTTTCCATGTGAAGGTAGTGTTAGCAGTCTGCAATGTTTTCCTGGCTAAGATCAACTGTGTGCAGCTTAGTTCCAGCACAAATCTGCTGATGATGTTATCTCTAGCATAGCGATGGCGGCTGACTGCAGTAAGGAGACCAGTGACAAATGGTCTTACTTTAGCCTGGCTGGTAGCTCAGCACCGTGTAGAAATGCAGAGAGGCGTCATAACTTCCATGACATTCTTTATGTTTACAGCTGGTGCGGACCGTTTGACCAAGTCTAATCTCAACACGGAAGTTCATACTTCCCTAATTCTAGTTCTTATAAGTTCGCTCGGGAATGCAGACTTCCGAGGACACAACGCGGTAGCTCAGCAGTAAAGGGAGTGTACAGGATGACGTCAAAGGTAAGCTCAGCTCCAGTGTGTTTTTGTTACCATATCCCCTTAATTCCAATGATTAATATTTAAGATGGAATTTGTTCATGATATGCCCAATTACTCGAGTTCTTTAAAAAAAAAAATATTATTTAAAAAGTATTTTTTTGTTTTAGCAAAATGCTTGGGTATAAAAGAACCATCATTGTGAAATCACTCAGAAAGATTGCGGTAAACATGGACTGATTTGTTCATTGATTTACACCAGAATACTTTTAAGAGGACATTAAAAACTGTAAAGAATTGAACACTACTATACTGAAATAAACATGGAACAATCAATAACTGTAACAATTGCTGTAAAGGATGCCTCCCTGTCTTTAACAGTTTCTTCTTGATCTGTATGATCTGTTTCACAGTGTTTAACTAACCTCGTACAGTTAAGCAGCAAGAGTCACTACATGACTGAAACACAAACTCCATCTTTCTGAATAAAAAAAAATTCACATGTATACACAGGGCTGAATGATGAAAGCTGTGTCTCAGATGGATGTTAGTCCAACACATCAGACATCACATCTGCAGCTCTCAGTTGATGTGCACATGAATGATTTGTGTTTCCTCTGCAGGTGAAGGTAAAAAGTGTGTGTTAGCTGATTTGATTTCAGCAGCATGGATCAGTGTGAGGACAGAGAGGAGGGAGTCCCTCCCTCTAAAACCACTCTGTGTGGGGAACATGAGAGCCAGACCAAAGCTCAGAGGTGAGATGACCATCTCTAACTGTCCATGACTCTTCTCCATGTCACAGCTCAGCACTCACATCACTGCCCCATCATTATTCACAGGAACCAACCTGGACCTCCACCCAGCTCTGTGTCCTTAAAGAGTGACCGGTCTGCAGATCGTCCCATTGATTTTAAAAGCCAGCAGTTGTCTGCTGCAGAGAGGTGAGCTGTTAGTAACATTTGATTTCTCTGATGTCAGTTTGATTTAAATAAACTTCTTGATGTTGTTTCCTGGTCAAAGGAAGTCATTGAGTGAGGAGTTCCTTTATTCTGTAAAACATGTTGAACATGTACATTTAAACTCCTGCTCACAGTCGGACCATCAATAGTCCTGCACTCTGTAAATGACTGTGTTTGCCTCTGGGTGGCGCTCTGTTCTCACACTGCCAACACTAGTTTGGAGTTTCCTTCTGCTCATGCTCAACCTGCAAACCAGTTTCTCTTTGGGATGATGAAGGTATTCTTAGTCTTCATCAGCTTCTGTCAGTGCAAATAAAAAACACATTTTTCTTCTTATAGGATTTATGAGAGAGCTGCTGGACCTGAACCTGAACCCAGCTGTGTGTCTTTAAAGAGTGACCGTTCTGCAGATCGGCCCATTGATTTTAAATCCCAGCCTCTGTCTGCTGCAGAGAGGTGAGCTTTGATTTAACTGCCTGATGTTGTTGGATATAAACTGCAGTGCAAACACGTCATTCCCTCAATCCCATTTAAACTCTCTTTTATAAACAACCCTTTGGTTTACTGAAAATCCACTTCAGCAAACAGGAAGTTATGTTCGTGCTCATGTTTTCCTCCAATAGTTCTGACACTCACTAGTCATCGGCCACCTTCCTTATGTTTAGTGTACACTCTGAGGGTGCTGGATTTAAGGTGCAACTCTCAATGCATGGTAAGGAACTTCTTGTCTTGATGACAGTGGGTACTGGGTACACCACCACTCACCCCCACACCTAACTGTCAGCAAATATAAAGTAAGAAGAGTCTGTTATCAGGAACCAAAAAACAGGTGACATCATGTTCTGTACCGGCGCAAGATAATGCTAAACATGCTATATATACTTTGACTTTAAAGGCTTATTTCTTAAATCCAGCTTCACAGACAGCTGACTATTAAAAAGCTTGAGGTGTTGCAGATGAATATGAACAAAATTTAAAAAAAAAATGTTTATGTTATCTCGTTATTTGAGCCTTAGGCTTGTGCATTCTGGTGTCACATTCGGTGATGCTGTTACTCAGTATGTTACTCATAACATAGTGCTGTATTTGGCTGGAGCAGCCCAGAGGTTAGCAGATGTGTGGCTGTGGGCTGTTCCTCCTATGCTGAGTGAGTCAGCGTAAACTGACATGGCTTTAACTCTGTTCCAACCATGACTGGTTCGGAGAAGCTCTATTCTGATGTTCTCCTATGTTGTCTGTCAAAACATGGACAGAATTAGGCATATCAGCTTTATATTGATCATGTCTCATATTGCAGTTGTGGAAAAGTTATTTCAGTATAAGATTGTCGTTTGTTTTCTTGTCTGGCCCTATACCAACAGTGCTGAAAAAGATATTGATAACATTGTTACATTTTCTGAATTTCAGTATTGTACTTCATTGCCTGTTCAGGTGTCCCTACTTTGGACATCTGTTCATCCAAGGAATAATTAATATTAATATTACAGCTGATCTATAACATGTGCAGAATAGGAACACAAAATATTTGATATAGAGTAGAATCAAAAACCTTATCTAACATAGAGTAATACTCAATATTTAATCAGGGTTAGGCTAGATTTTATAAACTAATTTATTGTTAGTTGAATAATTTTTGATGGGGAAATGTTATTCTAATTTCATTTCATTTGTTTGTTTGGGATTTTAAAAAGATATTTATAGATTTTATTAAACCATTTGCATTTTAAACTCTGCGAACGACTGGCGACCTATCCAGTGTGTCTCCTGCTGGGATAGGTTATAGTCCCCCTGCGACTCTGAAGAAGAAAGACGTTTGGACTTTGATTTCTCTGAAACTCATCTCCATCATTTTTCAGTTTTAAATGTAATTTCACCTTCAGTGTAACAGAGATGTGATCTGATGAGGTTCTTGTTCCTATAATGAACTGGGTGATAAAGAAACCTCCTTTAAAACATGAAGCAGTGATCCAGCCTGGTGTTGGCAGCATGCCTACCAGAGTGATGTGTATAATCTTCAGACAGCTGTTCTCTGGATCAATCGGACAGATCAGGAGGTGTGCGGGATTCATACAGAGGAGGTTCCACTTTTTCCTGCCAGATCTCGATCCACTCATGTATGAATGAACTTCCTGTCACTGTGTCACATGTAATAGTGTAGAAGGACTCAATTCAGAGCTGTCGACCTGAGCCAGTCATACACTAGATCTGATCACATCAACACTCCTGCAGGTCCAGCAGCTTCAGCTACATCACAAGAAAATACCTGAGTAAATTTAATAATAATATACAACCATAGTAATTTTGAGTTAGACTGTGCTTGTAGTTTACCAAAAAGAGCAGCAATAAATAAGAGAAAAAGAAGAAATACAAGCAAACGACAATAATAGAATAGTCGAGAGCAAGATACTAACAAGGTATTAGACAAAAGTATCATCATTATTATTATCATTATTATTATTAGGGATGTGGAACACCAGCATCTTAACTACTTGGTTATATTTTGTATTATTCTTGATCTTCATGATTCCTCCACAGAGTGGACCAAGAGAGCTCAGAGGTTCCCAGTGGTCAGTCTGCGCAGCAGCATCAAACACACCTGGACTCCATATTTATGGTCTGTATATGTACAACAACTACTTTTACATGCAAGGGTTTTAGTTCAGAAGGTAGATCCGATTGTCCTTGACAGACCTCTGCTTCCTCTAAACTGCATGACATAATTTTTGAGATGTGTAGTTATTCCTTTTCCCTCTTAGCAATTATTGTCCATATAACATACTTTTTTTTTTAATTACTGGAAGCTCACTGTATTAGAAGTACAACTCAACACTGTTTAAATGAAAGCATAAATGCCGGAAGCTGGGAAAACCTAAACAACATAAAACTGTGGTGTTGTTGACCACTGACTAATTTGACCTGAACAGTTACATGTCATCCTTCAACTGCTGGCTTTAATGGTAGTGTCCGATAAACTATCTGCCTAGATAGATAATTAGAAAACATTACAGAAAAAACTTGGTCTTGTCATGAAATATGGCATCTATGGCATTTTGAACAGTGCCGGTCTGATCGAAAAATACGTCTGATTCTTTTATTCTTTTTTTTTTGTTAAAGACAGGGCAGGGTTTGGATTTCATTAGGACTCTTGGTATTGCACATCACTGAACTGATTTCTATGAATTAAGCCTTTACTGCGGACAATTTTAGTGATGTAAAAATGTTCAACCCAGGGTTTGCACTGGGGAGTTATTAAAAGGCTGCAGAGGTGAGATGTCATATATATATTATATATTCACGTTAGCTGAAAATCATATCTTTTGTTACAGAGGTCATACTGCCTTATTATATCAACCAGTTACTTCGCTGTCAGACTGCAGGTTTACTTGTGATTCCTCAAGTTTCTAACTGTAGAATGGGAGGAATAGCTGTCAAGATCGTCTCCTCTAAAATCAGATACCAGTTTTTAATAGCAAGATGCCTGACTTAAGACTAGGCTTCCAAATTTCCTTTTTACTTGTAGTTAGGTTCAGGGGTGAGCTTAAGCTGTTCTCTTCTGTTACTCTCATGGACACATACAATATTGCATGTCTCTGTTTTCTTCCTCTTGTTGCTTGCATTTTGTTCTGTTTTTTCTCAGTATCTATGGTACAGCAACCTCACCCTCCCACTCCGCCCTCATTCATAAAGTATTCCATTGCAGCTCTTGGAGGACAAAATGGTCACTTTTGTGAAGAAAGAACTTAAGAAGATCCAGAAGGTTCTGTGTCCAGATTCCCCAGAATGCTTAGCAAGTCAGACGGACAATAATTGTGCATTAGCGGGTGAGGATGAAGAGCCGAATAGCATCAGAGAATCATTTGTGAAGATCACACTGCATATCCTGAGGAGAATAAAGCAGGAAGAGCTGGCTGACGAATTACAGAGCAGTAAGAGGATTTCTTCAAAGATTTAAGCTGCTGGATGAATAGAATCTTTACTATTGTTTCACTAAATGGACATATATATTCAAAATATGTGCATATAATAATTCATAGTGAGGCTTTTGTCTACTGACTCTTTTAGGAACTTTAATTAGGGACGTTGAGTGGAGTCAGCATGAACTTAAGTCTATTCTAAAGAAGAAGTTTCAGTGTGTGTTTGAGGGGATCGCTAAAGCAGGAAACCCAACCCTTCTGAATCAGATCTACACAGAGCTCTACATCACAGAGGGAGGGACTGCAGAGGTCAATGATGAACATGAGGTCAGACAGATTGAAACAGCATCCAAGAAGCTGGACAATCTGGAGTCTACAATCAGACAAGAAGACATCTTTAAAGCCTCACCTGGAAGAGATGAACCAATCAGAACAGTGCTGACAAAGGGAGTGGCTGGCATTGGGAAAACAGTCTTAACACAGAAATACACCCTGGACTGGGCTGAAGACAAAGCCAACCAGGACATCCAGTTCATATTTCCATTCACTTTCAGAGAGCTGAATGTGCTGAAAGAGGAAAAGTTCAGCTTGGTGGAACTTGTTCATCACTTCTTTACTGAAACCAAAGAAGCAGGAATCTGCAGCTTTGAAGACTTCCAGGTTGTGTTCATCTTTGATGGTCTGGATGAGTGTCGACTTCCTCTGGACTTCCACAAAACTACAATCCTAACTGACCCTAGAAAGTCCACCTCAGTGGATGTGCTGCTGATAAACCTCATCAGGGGGAAACTGCTTCCCTCTGCTCGCTTCTGGATAACCACACGACCTGCAGCAGCCAATCAGATCCCTCCCGACTGTGTTGACATGGTGACAGAGGTCAGAGGGTTCACTGATCCACAGAAGGAGGAGTACTTCAAAAAGAGGTTTAGGGATAAGAAGCAGGCCAAAAGAATCCTCTCACACATCAAGACATCACGAAGCCTCCACATCATGTGCCACATCCCAGTCTTCTGTTGGATCACTGCTACAGTTCTGGAGGATGTGCTGGAAACCAGAGAGGGAGGACAGCTGCCCAAGACCCTGACTGAGATGTACATCCACTTCCTGGTGGTTCAGGCCAAAGTGAAGAAGGTCAAGTATGATGGAGGAGCTGAGACAGATCCACACTGGAGTCCAGAGAGCAGGAAGATGATTGAGTCTCTGGGAAAACTGGCTTTTGATCAGCTGCAGAAAGGAAACCTGATCTTCTATGAATCAGACCTGACAGAGTGTGGCATCGATATCAGAGCAGCCTCAGTGTACTCAGGAGTGTTCACACAGATCTTTAAAGAGGAGAGAGGACTGTACCAGGACAAGGTGTTCTGCTTCATCCATCTGAGTGTTCAGGAGTTTCTGGCTGCTCTTCATGTCCATATGACCTTCATCAACTCTGGACTCAATCTGCTGGATGAACAACAAACAACCTCCCAGAAGTCTGAAACAAGAGATCCTACATTCTTCTACCAGAGTGCTGTAAACAAGGCCTTACAGAGTCCAAATGGACACCTGGACTTGTTCCTCCGCTTCCTCCTGGGTCTTTCACTGCAGACCAGCCAAACTCTCCTACGAGGTCTGCTGACACAGACAGGAAGTAGCTTACAGACCAATAAGAAAACAGTCCAGTACATCAAGGAGAAGCTCAGTGAGAATCTGCCTGCAGAAAAAAGCATCAATTTGTTCCACTGTCTGAATGAACTGAATGATTGTTCTCTAGTGGAGGAACTCCAACAGTCCCTGAAAGCAGAACGCCTCGCCACAAATAAACTGTCTCCTGCTCAGTGGTCAGCTCTGGTCTTCATCTTACTGTCATCAGAAGAAGATCTGGATGTGTTTGACCTGAAGAAATACTCTGCTTCAGAGGAGGCTCTTCTGAGGCTGCTACCAGTGGTCAAAGCCTCCAACAAAGCTCTGTAAGTAAATATGTGCTCATCCCTTTATTTTTAAAATGTGATTCTACTTAATAGAATCAACATTTAATAATCTTGTAAAGTTGATTCTGTCCATCTGAATGTAAAATTCTCCATGGAAGGGATGTTTTGTCAGTCAAGTGACTTCCTCAGTTTCAGTTGACAGATTTCCACAATTTTAGAAACAGTACTTTTCCATAATGAGCAAAATGATCACAGTGGACTAACAATGGGTTATGAGGTCAATTTCGTGACCATTAATATGGAAATTTTCATGACTATTTATCCATTAGTAATTAGTACAATTCAAAGAAAGATGGAGAATGGTTGCAGTCACACATGGAGTGCGTAATATGTGACCTGAAGATGGCTCCAAGAGCAGACACACTCAGCAAGCTAATGTTCAGAGTGGTCCTGTTGCTGAGGTGGAGTCATCCTATCATCTCTTTCAAACTACCTTCACTACTTAAGTTACTAGAGGTAACTGAAGGTAAGGGCAGGTAAATGGTGATGCAACATGATATGAGACATTGTTTTATTTTCAATAATAGCATATCTCACCTTCTCCTTGATATCCAAAGTGTTTTGAGCCAGAAATCTTGATATATTGCATATAGCCAAGTTGAACACACAGACAATAGGTCTTAGGTAAACCATACAGTGCTTTGTTTTTTTAAATCACAAATGTTATTGTGTTTCAGACTTGGTGGCTGTAACCTCTCAGAGAGAAGTTGTAAAGCTCTGTCCTCAGTTCTCAGCTCTCAGTCCTCTAATCTGAGAGAGCTGGATCTGAGTAACAACAACCTGCAGGACTCAGGAGTGAAGATTCTCTCTACTGGACTGAAGAGTCTGTGCTGTACACTGGAAACTCTCAGGTAAGCAAACTTTTCCACTTTCATTTAAAATAATCTGAATTTCTGAATAATTATTTTTGCATAGACAGCTTTTCTGTAGTCCTAAATCTAATTCCTAAAGCTACAGTTCATAACAATGAAAGGAAATTGGTATGCTATGAACATAAAATAGACATAGATCTCTAAATGATCATTGCATAAATTTGATTTATTCAAACAAATCTAACACAAAATTTGCATATCAAACATTTTTAGATAGCAAGTCAGAATCTGATAATACATAAGAGAAAAGCTACATTTTGCATTTAGTTAGAATACCAAAAAAAAGTATATTGTAGAGACATCCATAGATATGCTGAGATATATTGTCATTGATTTTTCTTGAGGTCATCGGGTGTTTTGGGCCTTGCAACATTAGGACAGCCTTGATTAGATGACTCAGTCAGGCCTGATCAGACCTTGACATATGTCCCAGCTGCACTGGTCCACGATTTGGACCTATTAATCCAAATCCACCTGAAGGCTCTTTTTGCAGCCTCAGTGACAGATTTTATGGCCTTCCTCTTTGCAGCTCCTCTGATGCCAAGAGAGTTGTAGGTCTTAGAGAGGAATATCTGGCGTCAGTAAGACTGGCTGGTCCCAGTCTAAAGATGAAGAGAGCTGGCTGAATGTTCACAGGTTGGCTGAGACTTCACTCCAGCCATTAAAAGGAGATTTTTCTTTGACTGCAGACCTGTTTACTGTCCCTAAGGGATTTTGGGTAGCTGTTGAAGATATGCAGTGTACTCTTACCTGGGTGGAGAAGGCATGTTGGATGCTTTCTCTTGTCACAGATAAGCAGGCTTTCTGGACAGGGTAGCATGTCATACACAGCTCGGAGCACGAACTGCATGCCCTGAGGTTCTGCATACCAGATGTCATCCCAGGTGATTATATTCTCCCATTCTCCTTCCCGTTTCATCCATGTCCCCTGGTGCCACATTTACAGTTTATGCTTTGTCGATTTAGTTTGCTACTTATCTTTATGAACTTTAATCTTTTCGTCATACCTGCCTGCTTGATCATCATCATGATAGATAGAGAGATAGATAAACAGCCATGCTTTTCCCATCCATCATCAAGTATCCTTAAAAGGGTAAAAAGCTGATCCAGTGTTCCGCAACTAGGAAGAAAACCACATTGTTACTCCAGTATTCAAAATCAACTACCAGATGGACTCTCCTTTCCAGCACCCTGGCATAGATTTTTCCAGTGAGACTGAGGGGTGTGATCCTTCTATAATTGGAGCACACCCTCCGATCCCACTTGTTCAGTACCCCAGGCTGCCAATCCAAAGGTACCGCCCCTGATCTGCATGGTAAATGGTAAATGGCCTGTATTTATATAGCGCTTTCTAGTCCCTAAGGACCCCAAAGCGCTTTACATATCCACTCATTCACCCATTCACACACACATTCACACACTGGTGATGGCAAGCTACGTTGTAGCCACAGCCACCCTGGGGCGCACTGACAGAGGCGAGGCTGCCGGACACTGGCGCCACCGGGCCCTCTGACCACCACCAGTAGGCAACGGGTGAAGTGTCTTGCCCAAGGACACAACGACCGAGACTGTCCGAGCCGGGGCTCGAACCGGTAACCTTCCGATTACAAGGCGAACTCCCAACTCTTGAGCCACGATCGCCTGCAACATTGTAGAAGCAAATTGTAGAGGGCAAATCTCATCCAGTACAGTGGCCTGTTTAACTGCCTCAGTGACCTAACGCCTCGTGATGGAGGAGTTGTCCCCCTTATCCCCAGACTCTGCTTCCTCTATGAAAGACATGTCAGTGGGATTAAGGAGGTCCTCGAAGTATTCTTTCCAGTATTCTGCTGTGCAGGCAGGCAGGAAAGGACTCAAAATTCAGACTCAATCGCGGAGATGAAACTTAAACTCAAAAAGGCAGCTTTATTGCTGGACACGAGAAAAAACTAAACTTGAATATACAAAATAAACTTGGCAGGCTTAGCAGGCAGAATACACAGATTGGTATGAAGGAGACTGCGACATGGAACTGAGGGAGACGCTGACATAAATGCGCAGAAAGATAAAAGGGATGTGGGAGCACACGGGGAACACAGCTGACACGGATAATCATAGCGAGACAGAACGTAGATGGAAACACAAGACCTTCACAATAAAACAGGTAACCAGATACAAGTGGAGGAGAGACAGACGAGAGGGAACGAAGGAGAGAGGCATGAGACAGAGACATGACGGGCTGGGAAAACAAGATGGAATAAAACACAAGGCGGGGAAACAAGGCACAAGGACTCACACCACTGTATAAACACAGACACACAGGGGGAGACACTGAGGGCAAAGACACAAGGGGAAATCTAATAAACCAAACTAAGCAGAATAACCAGGGACAATAGAATAAACCCATAGAATAACAACATGACTTAAAGATAATACAAAATGACAGAAAATACAAGAAAACTCAAAAACACTGGGTAGAATAACCCAGGACCATGACACTTGACAGGTTGCCAGAATCTCTTTGAGGCAGTCTGAAAGTCTTTTTCTATGGCCTCTCCGAGCAAAGACTCACAGCTTTGGCTAACTGCCTAAAGAGTTATACAAGAGGGATAGAAGCCAGCAGAATAAACCAGCTGTTCTCCAGTGAACCATCAGGTGTGCTGTTACTGGCAGGGGAACAATATGAGAACAGCAGCTCACTCCTGTTCTGCATAGGTCTGAACCCCCTCAGTCAGATTATCAATGACTGGCTACAGATGCCAGGCATGGAATGGAGCAACTATTAACCACCTCTTCTACGTGGATGACATTAAGCAGTATGCCAGGGGAAACAACCCAAGGTCAGGCAGGTGGTCCTAATATTGTGCCTGATTGATGTATAACGTGCACTTATACATCAAGTTAAAGGTATATGTATTGTTATTGGTATCGGTTCAGGCAACACAAGCCTGTTTACTTCATATCAGATCGATACCAAAATTTACAATTTTGCACACACATCTAGTTCCAAGAATTTTTAAAAACAGATGTGGATTATTACAAAATAAAATAAAATAAAATTGTCCCACTATAAATAAAGCAGAAATAAACTGAAAAAATGAAGAAAATTAAGCATATAAGTCAATTGTTTATGGATGAATTGTTGTGTGGTGTGTTTGCAGTCTGTCAGGCTGTCTGCTCACAGAGGAAGGCTGTACTTCTCTGGCTTCAGCTCTGAGTTCCAATCCCTCTCATCTGAAAGAGCTGGATCTGAGCTACAATCAGCCCGGAGACTCGGGACTAAAACTGCTGTCGGCAGGATTGATGGATCCATCCTGGAGACTAGACACTCTCAGGTATGGAGAGAATGTCTGGTAGAAGAGCTGGAAACATTTCTTTCAATTGTTCCTGTGCTCACAGAAGAAACATTAGTCCAGTTTATCAAGTAAAGTGAAAGATACTGCCCTTCTGGGCCCTGTCTTTTATTGAGTTAGGAGCCTCTAACAACCCCTCGTCGATGAAGTACAACCCATGAGTTGCATAACTTTCTGGGTATCCTTCCCAGATCTTATCTTCCATCTCCATTACTATTCCTTTCTATAATTTAGAATGATTACAAGGTCCAAAGTTGCAAACTTGTTGCATTCTACACATCACTGGCCATAAAGATGTTAAAATGCAACATAAAATGGTCAGAACTACCCATTAGTATGAATTATTAGAGTGCAAAACAAGAGCTGTGCATCAACAGATATTTATACATAAGTAGTATAATGTATGACATAAATGTAGAGAAATCTAACCTGTAGGTTAACAAGAACATTACCCCAACTCCAAACCCTACAAGTCCCTGAGGGTTTTGCATGAATAACTCTAGCTGAGAATAGTTCTAGGTACAACATATCTAACAATGTGTACAACCAGTGTTTCACTGAAAGCAACCTCTGAACCACTAGTTTTGTTAGGCACAGTTATGCATGCCAACCATAAGTTTTATACATTTCTTTGAAAACCCGATGGAGCTTCCACACAAACACAAAGCAGAAGCTGAAGCATACCCAAATATGCTTGCAATCCAACTTCCTCCCAGGCCAAAGACTAGAAAATATGATCAAGCACATCTTGCCTTTGGCTTCACCTGCACAACAGTGGTTAGTGAAGAGAAGCCGCAGTGTGTTGTCTGTCTTAAAGTGCTAGCTTGTGACAGTTTAAAGCATAACAAGCTAAAACGCCACTTAGAGACAAATCATCCAGAGCACAAAGACAAATCAGTGGACTTTTTCAGACAAAAACGTCTACCCGCACACAATTGCGGAGGATATGTTTATGTTTATTAACTATGAATGATGACACAGCAGCCAGTAAACTACGGGCCAGTCCTCTGTCCAATAATACAGTCGGCATGTGCGTTTATGATATGTCTGAGGACATAGAGGAGCAGCTTAATCATAAGGTGTGTGACAGTCGCTTTTTTCGTGCAGATGGATGAAGCCACAAACAAAGACCGCTTACTGATAATGTATTTCAGATTCATTGATGAAGATGAGATGAGGGAGGAATTTTTCTGCAAACAAGTTCCTGGCAGAGCCACTGCAGAAGAACTGTTTAAAATCACAGACTCTTACTTGAAAGACACTTATCTGAAATAGGAGGACTGTGTGGGGAAACAGGGCGCAGGTTATGGCTGGGAAAGAGGAGGGCTGCAATCACTTATCAAGCACGTCTCCCCGAATGTGCAGTGGATGAACTGTAAGATACACTGTGAAGCACTGGTGTCTAAACAGCTGAGTCCTGAGCTGAATGACATAATGACTGATGCCATTGCAACAGTCAACTACATCAAACCACAACCTGTGAAAGCCCGGATGCGATGAACCACACAGCCATTTTGTATCACAGCAATTCTAATGGCTGTCCCGTGGGAAGATGCTATCCATGGTCTTTGAACCACAAGATAAGATCTGCATCTTTTTGAAGGAAGTGGGCAGTGATATTGCCAAAAGATTTAACTGTAATAAATTTCTAATGAAACGGGTATACCTCAGTGACATGTTCCTGAAACTCAATGAACTGAACTTGCAGATGCAGGGCACAAACACTCACCTCCCACATCTGGCAGATAAACTCACATCACTTGTCAGAAAACTTGAGATGTGGCAGCAGCAAGTGAAAGATGGAAATGTGGACTCATTTGATCTGACCTCTGATTCAACAAAGAGGCTGCAGTTTAATCCCTAGCTGCATTTTGGATTGGGGTGGAGAAAGATTACCCACTGCTGGGTAAGTTCTTACTTCTTCCTTGTGCCACATCCTACTTATGTGAGGTAGGCTTTTCTGCTGTAGCTTCAATCAAGACAAAATACAGATCAAGCTGGGTTTGCTGCGTTATGGCGTTAATGTCATTTTAACGAGATTAACGCTGACCGCACTAGTGGGAACACAACGAATATGACTGCACATTTACACCGACATCATCCTAGTGCAAAGACAAGTGGGAGCAGACAAAAACAACAAGCACGCATGCTATAAACTTTACTCCCGTTAGCACATGATTCTCCTTATGGGCACCTGATATGTTTAATATGCTGCTGAGAATATACCCCAGAAGAAGGGTATAGTATAGCTTTTATTTTGGAAAGAGCCATTTCTCTGTAATAAACTCTCTTTTCCAAAGATGAGTGATTTCTTGATCAGATAGATTTTTTTTATTATTATTTTGTTGTTTCAGCAACATTAAATTTAAAAACTGTACTTTTGAGTTAAAATATATATTTATAATTTTAAAAAATGACAAATTAAAAAGGCATGAACATTTTTTTGTGTCGAAAAAATATTGAACCGTGACATCAAAGTATCGAACCGAACCGTGAATTTTGTGTATCGTTGCACCCCTAATCTTTGTAGCTGCTCCTCTGCTGCGTGGTACCTATACTGTAGTCTGCAAAAAAAGTCCAGCCAAGGGCCATCATAGTAAGATGGTTTAGCTTTCTTGAATGGCCTGTCGACCTGTGTACTTGGGGAGTCGAAGGATCATCGTACTGGCTTTGGAGGATCTTGGAGAGTAGATGTGGTGAGCCTGCGGGAGTTCGGCTGAAAGTGGGGTGAAAGGTGACTATCATAGCCCAGGCTACTGGAATTTTCCTTTGTGCACTAGTGCACAGTCATGTTGGAACAAGAAGGGGGCTTCCCCTAAACTTTTCTTACATTGTTGGCAGCATGAAATTATCCAAAATCCCACATTTGTCAATTATGCGGTGATCAAAAATAATGTAGACTATTCCTTGGTGACTGAAGCAGTATCTTTCTGTAGGCAATCTGTAAGAGGACATAAAAGATATTGATGACCACACAACACTTAATAGATTTGTTGCTGTGACAACAAATCCAACAACTACTCAAAGGACTGACAGATCCAGGATCAGTCCAAATCATCAGCAGTTTGATCCACGTATAGATTGAAGTGTATTTGTGAAAATGTTCGACTGTTCCTTTATTAGGGACTAACAGTATGTGTATGAGAGTGACGTAATGTCCATGTGTGCATGCTGAAAGAGACAGTGCTGGTCTGACGCCCCTCCTCATTTCAGGGTGGAGCCTGCTGGAGTCCGATGGTTGGAACCAAGTCTGAGAAAGTGTAAGTGTGTTTTTAATGTGATTCATGAAAACAAAGCAGCACACATTCAACCATCTTCAAACTGTCACATCACTCATTCACATCTCTGATGTCAGGAGTCATCATCTAATTGTCAATCGATGAACAGGTGATGGATCAATAACTGCAGCTGGATTGTGTTTGTTCTCTCCATCAGATTCCTGTCAACTCACAATCGACACAAACACAGTAAACACAAACCTCCAACTGTCTGACAACAACAGAACTTTGACACATGTGGACGAGATTCAATCATATCCTGATCATCCAGACAGATTTGATCAACTTCCGCAGCTGCTGTGTAGAAATGGTCTGACTGGTCGCTGTTACTGGGAGGTCGAGTGGAAAGGAGGGGTTCTCATATCAGTGAGTTACACAGGAATCAGAAGGAAAGGAAACAGTAAAGATGTTGTGTTTGGCTGGAATGATCAGTCCTGGTGTCTCTACTGCTCTGATGATGGTCCTGATTCCGTCAGGCACAATAACAAAGGAACATCCATCTCCTCCTCCTCCTCCTCCTCTGTCTCTAACAGAGTAGCAGTGTATGTGGACTGTCCTGCTGGCACTCTGTCCTTCTACAGAGTCTCCTCTGACACTCTGATCCACCTCCACACCTTCAACACCACATTCACTGAAACTCTTTATCCTGGATTTAGAGTCTATCCTGGTTGTTCTTTGAAAGTGTGTGTAGTTGAGGCATAAGTGTCCTCCTGTTAGAGAAACACTCTGACTGTTGAACAGATAGTTCAGTCTGTACATGTCTGTCTCTTTCACTCAGAAACATGTTTTCAGATTCATGGATTCAATCAGTTGATGTTTGAAACTGTTCTAAATGATTCCTTGTAAACTTCTTCCTCTTCAGTCCTTTAAAGATGGAAGCTCCCATTATTCCAGGATCCAGGATATCCAGGATACAGGATCATGTTGTTCTTCTGTCTTTTTCCACTCAAAGCTTCACAGTGAATATCAGTATGTTGTGTTTCTCTGAAACTTATGAAGGTCACTTTTAAATAATATTATATATATCTAATGATTGATTCGTGCTGTCATTTATGGTATTTATTATATAGTAATACTAAATCAAAGCTGCTGACTTGTGACTGTACAAAATAGATGTGATTTGAGTAAAAGTGCAGATGTTCCAGATGTTTTCAGTCTCTGTTTTTCAGTGTGAAAGAGGAAAAAATGAACAATTGGAAGCAAAAAAACATTAACATGTAGATATTGTAGTAAAGTACAAAGTGATTTTTAGAAAATGAACCTTTTTTGTATAATCATCTTATAATATTACAATATTTCAAAACAATCAAATGTGTATGAAATGTCAGATTTAAAGTCATATTGTTGAAATGTTTGTTCCATGCTGTAAAAAGTGCACTGTGAGATGTGCACTTCAGGAAAACTGAGTGGAATGCATTAACCTCTAACTGTACTTTAATGTTAATTTCAGCCTGTAGTTTTCCATGTGAGCCCATGTAGTTAGAGTTTCATCAGGACTTTAACTTTCATCAGAGTTTCCACAGTGACTTAGAAATAGTTAGTCTTCAATTAATCCAAAAAGCTGCAGCAAGAGTCCTGACAGGGACTAGGAAGAGAGAGCATATTTCTCCTGTTTTGGCTTCCCTTCATTGGCTTCCTGTTAAATCCAGGATTGAATTCAAAATCCTGCTCCTCACATACAAGGTCTTAAATAATCAGGCCCCATCTTATCTTAATGACCTTGTAGTACCATATCACCCCATTAGAGCACTTCGCTCTCGCACTGCAGGCTTACTTGTTGTTCCTAGAGTATTTAAAAGTAGAATGGGAGGGAGAGCCTTCAGTTTTCAGGCCCCTCTTCTGTGGAACCAGCTTCTAGTTTGGATTCGGGAGACAGACACTATCTCTACTTTCAAGATTAGGTGTGTGTGTGTGGGCGCGCGCGTGCTGGGACTACCTGCAGTACTGTAAGACATATAAAAGCTACTGGACCAGTTCTAGGTTGGCAGGAGTGGTGGAGCAAAGCACAGTGAAGAGACCAGAACCGGAAACCTTTAAATGAAAATACGGCATCTTTAATAAAACACAAACACAGAAACAAAACCAAATCAGTGAGGGTTAAGTAGGTCACACTTAACCCTCCATAGTTCAAGATACTTCAACCAGGTGGACTGTAAGGGGAACTGCAGCAGTTCCCCTTACAGATGGCATTATTGATCGTTACCCAGAAATTAACAGACAGAGTCTAAAGGTTCAGCTAGCCATGTTCAGATCCAAATATACCTTTACATCTAGTACAGAAGTGTCTACTATCATTAGGGGAATGCCGGTGGAGGTGAGGGGTTTGTTTGATCAAGTTGAAAGCCTTGTCAGGCTGCTTTTAGTCATCCCAGTATCCTCGGCTGAGGCTGAAAGAAGCTTCAGTGCTCTCAGAAGACTAAAAACATGGCTAAGGTCAACAATGACTCAAATGAGATTAAACAATGCTGCTGTATGTCATGTCCACCAGGAGAGACTGGACAGTATAGATGTACAACAAATATGCCAGCAGTTTATCTCAGTCAACGAGAGGAGAAGACATGTGTTTGGCTCCTTCACATAGTGGACATTGAGCTGTTGTGTGGGACACCAGTAGTCCATGTCTCGGTTCGGTGGTTGAATTATCTGTCCCCACCAATGCCACAACCAGATCTACGCCCTTGCACTGAAAGAGCAAGTAACGCAACCAAGTGATCAGTTTGATATCAATCTTTTGTGATACACCGTCATATTTACATTATTTGTACACTACGGGGAATTTACGACGGTGCGCTCTGTGCTTCGTGTGTTGTTTTTGTTTTACACAGTTGTCATACAGGCATCTAACTAACAAATTACACTCCAAAAGACCCCATGCTTCTGAAAAAATGACCCGGGCTTAAGCCCAGTATGATCTTCTTTTGCTGCTTGTTCAGTGAACTTGTAATGTAATGAAAACATGCGGTTTCAGCACCCAACCCAATGTTGTGCATGCCGTTAGGTCAACCATCTGCGCTTTGTGTTTACATCTTGTTGCAGATATTCCATTTTCCTGCTCTTTAATCGTTTGTTGTTTTCGCTGCTCGGTGGTTGTTGAAATTGTTTTGTGAGGTTTAACCCTACATGCTGAAGATTCAGGCAAAATACATTTATATAACTTCATCTCAAATCTGCTTATTAAAAACAAAATGCAAAGTGAACACACACTTTCATATATGACAGCAAAATTATCATCACAACACAAAGACATGGAAACACTGACAACTCCAAAAGACTAATGCAACAGGCTGGGAAGGTCAGAGGTCACTTAACAAACTGCTCTCTATGATAAACAACCCATTACACCCACTCCACTCCACACACCTGAGGTAGCAGAGCTCCTTTTCACTAGGACTGAGTAGGCCAAAAACAAGGATCCAGGAAATCATTCCCAGCGGTCTCCATAAAGCTGTAAAACAACTGTTCATCCTGGGGCAGGTGAACATACCTACCAAATATAAGATCCCAAATAGACATACGCAATTTGCATTTCTCTCTTATTCATTGTCGGTCTTAGCTATACTCTTTTTAACTTCATTTTTATTTTGCTTTGTCCATGGTAGAAATGGACCGATCCGATATTAAGTATCGGTATCGGTCCGATACTGACCTAAATTACTGGATCGGATATCGGCGAGAAATAAAAAATGTAATCCGATCCATTAAATATCAAAAAAGCACCTCACAAAACTTGCGACACGGCGTAACTCGGCTCATAACCGTAGCACATCGGAGCAGTGTGCTCACGTGATAGAGCGGCTGTGTGTATTTGGAGCCTCGTTACCAAACCAGCATTTCATCTCCGAGGAAGTTATCCCAGAGAGAAGTAAAGCAAGTGTGTAAGTTCATCTCTGAATGTTAGTAAAGCATTCCCACGTTAAGCTTAACAACCGATATATGGAGCGACTGCCTCTCTCTCCCTCTCCTGCAGTTACTTCAATCCTGAAACTGCTTAATGATCAGCTGATTGGCTTTTCTGTCGCGAGTCCGTCTCTCTTGTTTGTTTTTGGCCCACTTTGCACCAGAAAGAGGAAACCAGCGGCTGAACAACAGCAGCACGTTTAAGCTTGATAAGCTGTTGTTAGAATTTATTTAATATTACTTTCTACACCAGGATCTTTTTCTACGTAGCTGAGGGCTGGTAACTGTGCAGGGGCGGATCTAGCAAAGTGTAGCCAGGGGGGCCGATAGGGCATGAACAGGGAAAAGGGGGCACAAAGACATACTTTTCTTCCTTATTCTCATTTAAAATATCTAGCTTTTATTAAATAATTATCTGAATCTTACACCCAAAGTTTTAATCTGATGTAAAATGTATAGAAGTCCATTACTGTATATAGTAACTGTTACGTCTAATATACCCTAATAAGCTATAGTACTTTTTCCTTTGGGAAGATACCATCTGTGCAGTCTGCAATTCTGTTGAAGAAAGATGTTGAATCTATTTAATTATTCTTGAAAAATAATTGATTTCTGTGCATTTTTTTCACCCTGCATCAAATTAAAGTTGATTACATCGATTAAGCATCATGAGGTGGAGGGTGGGGGGTGGTTCCCTTTTTTTTTTTTTTTTTTTGCTGGGAGTTTGCAACCCTATTAGTTAGGTTGCTTAATATTTCTGCTAAGTACTCTTTAAAATACCAGAATAGGAAGGATGGAGTAGGTTTAAGTTTATTAGATTGATCAGTGTTGCTGAACTATGAAATATTTTGGGTGCAGTGTATTTTTTTTTACATGCAGGTATAACAGAATAGCTTTAGTGTTGTTGTTTATTTAAACTTGAGTATGAACTTATACAAAATGCAGCAAGATATTAAAAAAACAGTTTTATTGATTAAAAACACACTATATCGGATTCATATCGGTATCGGCAGATATCCAAATTTATGATATCGGTATCGGTATCTGACATAAAAAAGTGGTATCGTGCCATCTCTAGTCCATGGTGTATATGATAATCTTTGTTTCCATCTCACTGATCTTGCCAACAGTAACAATAAATGGACCTCGAGCTGCTTTTGTTCTTGCTTTTTCCACATCACTTCATTCAAACCTGAATGTTGAAAGTTGAGACCAAGAGCCTGAATCTGTTTTAAATTCCAAAGAGTATGTTTGTGTTCAGGTTTCATTCAGAGCTGATGAACAGACCGATTACTGTCTTTGTGCTGAACTGGAGAAAGACTTAAGATAAGAGCCTGACAGCAAAGCTCGTCTACATTTATACATAGTGAGATGTGATCTGGACTGCATGAATGAGGAAGTGTGTGACAGTCAGCTGGTTCAGTGTCAGCAGGAGGGGAGGAGTCAGGGGAAACTCAGATTGATGAAGAAAAGCTCAAGAACTGATCCAAACTTTCAAAAGTCAGCTCTCTGTCTGGAACAGCAAAGTAGGAAACAACAGGAGGTGTTAATAAAGCATCAAAGTCAAACTAAAGTCTATTTAGTTCAATTCAATTTGATTTACATAAAAAACTAACTATAACAGTCAGCTCAAGATGCTTAATATAGTGAACATTAACAATAAATTAATCTAAAAATAAATCAATCATAAAAAAAAATAATTCAGAGAAAGTCCAGCAATCATATGACCCACCCCTATCAGGTAATATCTGGGGACAGTGAAAAGGAATTCAGTATTTTTAACAGGAAGAAAGCACCAGCAGAGCCATGCTCAGGAGGGCCAGCTATCTGCCATGACCAGTTGAGAGTGAGGGGAGGGAGACAGGACAAAGACATGGTGTGGAAGAGAGCCAGAGATTAATAATAACTAATTATTAAATGCAGAGTGGTGTATAAATAAATGTAGAGTTTAAAACAGTGAGTGAAGAAGTACTCTGGCTGGTGTGGCTGCGGTTCAGTAGGTAGAGTAGGTCATCTATTAGTTGGAACTTTAGGAGTTCAATCCATGAATGCTCCAGTCTGCGTGCCAAATATTGTTGGCCAAGAAACCCCAAGTTGCTCTTTGATGCATCCATCAGAGTATGAATGTGTGTAAAAGTTAGAGAATTAGAATAACAAAGTAGAAAAAGTGAATTATGAAAGTTGTATAAAGTCCTTTGAATTCTCTGGTAGAGAATTAAAGTACTTTATAAGAATTTGCTGTTTATCCTAGGAGCCTGGGCATATTGCAGCACATTTAAAGTTTTAAGGTTTAAGGGTCTAGCATACTAAGTTCTCATATTAAATCAAATTAAACTTTCTGCATGTAGATTTGTCCTGAAATATGAGCTGAAGATTTGGTCCAAACATTACAGAGCAGAAACAAACATTAAAGACAATCCAGGGAGTCAGGACTCCACCTGAAGCAGGACAGGTGAGAGGGACTCAACTCTGTGTGTGTTTTGATATGTTGGTTTAAAACTATGCCGTTTGACTGCTCAGACTAGTAAAGTTCAGATGTGTGACAACATGAAACCTTGTTGTAGCTGCAGGTGTGAACACACTGATCCTAGATCAGCTCTGCTGTATTTGTAACATGAACATTTCTGCTGCAAAGCTTCAAATGTTCAGCATGTTTCTCTGTTTCCAGTCTATAGATCCAGTCACACTTTATATCTTCACCTGTGCAGTAAAGACTGAGAGCAGAGCTGAAACCAACCATCCAATCAGTGAGCACCATCAACACCTGTGCTTCATTCAGACTGCTATTGAAGATGTTGTTTTGTGAATGAAATGAGTGAAATTATGTTAATATCCAAACATGGATCTGTTAGGGTCTGGGTTAAAGTAAACCTTCCTGGGCAGGTCAGCCAATGAGAATGCTGCCATTTGTTGGCCTGAAGCCAAATATTTGAAATCTGTCACTGACATCAAAATTAAAAAATGACTTTTGAGAAATGAGAGAAATGTCCAGTTTTGATATTTGAACTACTGACTTTGAATTATTGTAGCTACTGACAGTGACCACGAGAGGGCAGTGATCCTGATAGTTTCTCTGGAACAGTCCAGAAGCAGGATTAGATGCTCAGCGACATAACTTCAGCTATAACTGTGTGTTTTCAGTGTTATGGAGGTGCTTTGTCTCATTGTGTACTAAATACTCCTTATACAAGTTTAACAGATACATTCAAATATTTCCCCCAATTTAATCAAATGTTTTACAGGTTTTCTGTTTCTATTTGAGGCTTTTATTTTGAAACATTAGCAGCAGGAGGTGTGTTTTTCTCTGTAAAGACAAAACACGTCTAAAGGTGTGTGTTGGTAACTCACAGTCAGTGTTTGTGCTCCTCTTTTCTCTCAGTGGCCTCAGAAATGCTCACTCTGTTTGTACATCACTAATTTTCAAATGATAACACATTTCCTTGAAAATCTGAATTTAAATGGAGATAAAATGACATAATGAGGGAATTTTTACCATCAAAAAGACTGTCAGGAGAAAGTGTGATGCCACCTCTGGGTTGAAGTGAGAGCAGCAGTGAAAAAGTGAATGTGAAAAATATGAAGTAAAAGCAGCTCAAACATTACAGACAGAGGATCACACAGAGATGATCATCTGGGACACCAAGTTCAGAAAAGAGGAACTTTGAGATGGAAGGAAACATGAGAAATGATCGGGGTGCTCCTCACTGACATTTCCACGGTGTGTTGAGCTTATGAAGTTGATATGTAACCATGGCTACATCTTTTACAATAACACAACAGGAAATAATACAATACACAATAGAAGTGTTTGTGGGAATGCTCCTTTAACCAAACCTTTCCCGCTTCTTCCAGTAAGAGCGAGATAGCTTTGTGAAAAAACAGATTGTGACACCAGGGAGAAGAATCAGGGATGTCAGTGTTTTTGGGAAATATGAAGGTCTTTTTACTTAAAGAAAAACTGGTGACTGTTGAAGTTTTCAGAAAACAAACTGAGTTTTAGTGAGTTTGACGTTTTATTGGAGTTTGGAAAAAGTGAGTTTATGAAGAGCAAACGAGCTAATTGAAGCTTTGCTTTTTGATGGACAAAAGTAGAAAACACAAACACAGACTTAGAAGTGTGTTTTCAGTTCATGTAAATAACCAAACACAGATTTGTTTTGCTCTATGATTTGAACTTGCATTTGTGTTACATTGAAGCTAGCGGCGAGTTGAAAAAGTTGAGATGGTACAGCCTTGTCCATACACCTTGCTGACCACTCCACTCAGACTATGCACCTTTTTAGTTGTCTACTTACTTATTGCTATGTTTTACATCCCAGAATCTTCTGGTTTTATAGTTAACGAAAGCAGATTGCGTCTAAACATCAGTAACAAGGTTGCACACTTTTAAACCTGACCAGTCCTGGTAGTAACAGTAACAAACTAAACTCGAAACAATACATTATGTTACAGACTTTAGACCTTGAAGAGATAGCACTAGTATGATCACTCAGTTATAAACATCAAGGACAACAGAGGTGATTAGAAATAAATATCAAGAAAATATACAAGAATATTACAGAGTAGAAAAGAGTGTGTGTAAAAAGGGTGTAACTATTGCAGTGTTTAGATGGAGCAGTTGTACAGAGAGATGGCCACAGGCAGGAATGATTTCCTGTGTCATTCAGTGGTGCTGTTAAATAATCTCAGTCTCTCACTGAACGTCCTCCTGTGACTAGCCAGTACGTATCTTCCCACCCACTCGGTGGGATGTATTAACCATTATTGTCCTTATCTTGGACAACATCTACCTCTCAGACACCACCCTGATGGCGTCCAGCTCCATCCCCGCCTTGTGGATCAGTTTATTTAGTCTGTTGGCATCTGTGACCCTCAACCTGCTGCCCCAGCATGCAACAGCATGGAGGATAGCACTGACCACAACAGAGATATAACAAGATAACATTAATTAGTAGGGATGGTGAAAACTTCGGTTTACGTTGTTAGCCACTTGGCTATGATAGTAAACAGACACTGATGTAGGTTACTGAATATTTTGGACTGTGTTCAGCACAATGTGAGGAAGTGTTCAAGTTCATAACATATAGAGGGATGAAGTAACCATGAGGGAGGTAATCGCTGCTCTGCCCAATCGGAAGCTACGCTATAGGACGTGCTCAACGGCGTAGATTGGGACATGTTCAGATCATGATTTCTACGCCCATTTCAAGGTTTTTATTTATTGCTCATGCAAGGAAAGACAGAAACTGCTCTGAGGTATTGGTAGTAGACTTGTAGTCAAGACCGCCTAATCTGAGACCAAGACAAGACCAAGACCAGAGGGTATCGAGACCAAGACAAGACCAAGACCAAGTTGAGACGAGACCAAGACCGAGACCGAGTCGAGACGAGACCAAGATCAAAACCAAGACCGAGACAAAAAAAGTCTTTAAACTGCAGCCAGATGCTGCTTCGTTTACGGGTGTCAGGCATATTTATGTGTTTTTGCTTTCGCACAGCCCTCCTCACCGCTGTCTACTGTCTCACTCACTTACTGAGAGGACAGACGCACGCTCCACTTGACTGTCGCGTCTCTCACCCTCTCTGTTTTTCACATAATGATATTATCCTATATCCTCGCATGTGATTGGCCACAATATGGAGGGATTGGAGCATAGCTGAGCCACTGTGTGAGAGCTGAGCAGCGAAAGGAAATTGAGGGTAGAAATGACTGAAAGATTATTAGGCTCTGTTTTGAGTTTTGTTCAAAAAAGAATGACTTCATATAGGAAAAAAATATCACATATGCAGGACACCTTAAACTAGTTTTTTAATTAAGCAGCAAGGCAGAACAAAGTCGGGCCTGTATCAAGACACAGGGACTAAACCCCAATTCAACCAGACCCAGAACTGATCCGGAATTAAAACAGGACTACAACAGTAACCAAGACAGAACCAGAATCAGAACTAGATGATAGTAGCACTGAAAATCATCATAGACCTGCACTACACTTATTTTTTAATTCTACCAAAGTACACTATTTAGATTCTGAAAAGTTTATATAATTATTTAGCCTTGTTGTGCAAACAAGCCTGCATAACTTAATAAATATAGAATTTGAAAAGTAACAAATGGTATCTAAAAAGAAACACTAGGCACTAGATACATGTTCTGATGAGTTTTGGCAAACAACCATTTGACTAACATGTGTGTCTCACCTGCTCTTGTTCCATCTCTGTTCTGTCCTCATTCTCCTCTCTCTCCTTCTTTGTGCTGACAATCAAGCCAAACACCAACATCATCAAATATACAGTTGAAACCAGATATTTATAAACTCTTCAGATAAAAACACAAACACTTTTTTAATTGTAACATCAAATCAGACTAAATGTTTATTTTTTTAGATTGATAAATATAAAAAACATATTTGTTAACTTTAAGAGTAAAGAGAGAAACTATCTGTATTTCTTAATTGCAAATGGCACCAAATTGTATTCCAAATTGAGCCACACTTATGGAGCTCCACGATTCTTTTCCTGGTGTTTTGGTTGACATCTCTTGATTTTCCCATGTCACAGAAACAGGCTCTGTGTTTTGCCTTATATGCATCCACAGGTGTGCCACCAATTTACTCACATGGACTCTACTAACCTATCAGAAGCTTCTTCAGCTCAGAATGGAATCATCTGGAGTTTTCTTATTAATTAACAATAAACTTAGTGTATATGTACTCCTACATTTGATGAAAGTGATTAAAATAGACAGCTTCCTCTTTTTATTCTGACATTTAACTAATTCAAAAGATATTTCAACATTTATTTATCTAAAACAAAACAAGTTTACTCTAAATTGATGTTTAACAGTAAAAAATAGTTATGTTTTCTACGTAAAGTGTAAATATCTGGTTTCATCTGTGAATATACTGCTGTGTATTGAAATTCCTCTTGTTTTGCATAGATATACTGAACAACATACAAAGCATAATATATAAAATAACATCTACCTGAGTTTTTTCTTTGAAAGAAGCTCCTTATGTCCATTGTTGTGTTCATCAGTACACAATTGAAACCGATTTAGAGAGTTTGTTTAGCCGTGGAGGGTAACAACTGAAAATATGAAATGTAAGCTAAGACTCTCTAAAAAATCAGCATTGTCGTTCGGCTTTTTATTTATCCATTTGTTGATTCACTCGAAGAGTAAGTAACGCAACCAAGTGATCAGTTTGATATCAATCTTATCTACATTATTATTTATTATTATTATTATTATTTATTTACATTATTAGTTCAGTACGAATGATTTGCTTTGGTACCTGGTCAAACTTAAGCTCTCCTGTCTGCAGCAAACTCGCAGGCAGCAGCTTCTCCCCCCTCGCTCACATGGGTGCTGCGCTCAGTCGCCTAGTGCCTGAGCTCGGATCATACCAAAATTAGGGGGAATTTACGACGGTGCGCTCTGTGCTTCGTGTGTTGTTTTTGTTTTATACAGTTGTCAGTCAGGCATCTAACTAACAAATTACACTCCAAAAGACCCCATGCTTCTGAAAAAATGACCCGGGCTTAAGCCCAGTAAGCCACCCCCCCGCTCCGTTGATGGTTGACTCCAAATCTCCCGAACACTATGTCGATTTGAGAACGCAAGACCGAAACAGCGAGACCAAGACCGAGACCAAGACAAAAGTCCGTCGAGACCAAGACGAGACCAAGACCACGTAAAAGTGGTCTCGAGACTGGTCTCAAGACCAAGACCGGTCTCGAGACATCCAACTCTAATTGGTAGTGGGCAAATGTTCAATGAGCTCATAGTTATTAGTTGGCTTTATTATCCCTGAAGACCAGTCTGGTCTGAGACCCTCAGACTCATTTTGTCTTAAATAAGATGATTGTGAAACTGAACGTTTTAGATCAAAGATCAGTTTTATTCATACAGCACCAAATCACAACAACAGCCAGCTCCAGTCAGCTGCTTCATATTTATACCTTATATTGTAAGGTAAAGACTAGAGGAATCACCCAGCACATAATAGGAGCCTAGACCCCAGCAGCCTAACTGCAGCATAACTCAGGGCACAAATTGCACCTGTCCCCTGTGGGTGGTGGGCCTGCAGAAGGATGAGCACATATCCCTTTTATGGGCTTGGATAAAGGCCCGCCCACCAGACACTTGACCACAGGCACCCTCTCTGGGCCTGACTCCAGGAAGGGGCCCCCAGTAACCCTACCCCGGGGAGGGTAAACTTTTCCCTTGGTCTTTCACTCATAGTGGTCTTCTGACCTCTATGAGTGAAAGTAACTTAGTATTAGTAAATAATAAATTTCATCATGACTATACAAATTATTATACAAAATTACAAATTATTATATATATCATTATATGTATTATTCTATATAAGTTATATTCTTGAGCTTTAGAGAAACACAACATACTAATATTCACTGTGAAGCATTGAATGGAAAAAGACAGAAAAACAATATGTGAATAATGGGAGTGTTACGTCCCCTGGCTAGTCTAGGGGGTTTGAAAGGACGAACATAAAGGTAGATAGTGAAGGAGGAGCCAAAATGGTAATTTTAAAAGGTTTATTTCGTGCCAGAGTTGAAGTTCTGGTACAGACTAAGAGTTAACTTCAGGGAGAGCAAAGGCCAACATAACAAACAAAACATCCCTGATATGAAAATAAAAGAAACTTACCTAATTCCAAAAAAAAAACAAAATATACAACCTATAACCATAACCTACCTAACAACACATAAACAGTGAAAACAGGGTGTCAAAACAAAAGGCAGTCTGAACACGAAAACAAAAATGCACATACAAGTCACAAAGGCATGCACGTCTGCACAGGTATGGCAACCAAAATGGCCAGAAGGCCCAGATACACAGCTGCACAGGCCTTAAGTAGTGCTCTGCTGATTAACAATTAGCTGGACTGTGAGCAGCATCCAATCAGGACAGAGGAGGTGGAGCCTAGACAAAACAAAGAGTTAGTAGGGAGAAGAAACATCCTCCTGGGGGATGTAACAGGGAGCTTCCATCTTTAAAGGACTGAAGAGGAAAAAGTTTACAAATAATCATTTAAAACAGTTTAAAACATCAACTGATTGAATCCATGAATCTGAAAATGTGTTTCTGAGTGAAAGAGACAGACATGTACAGACTGAACTATCTGTTCAACAGTCAGAGTGTTTCTCTAAAAGGAGGATACTCTTTACACTCAACTCAGCACAGGGACACTGAGGAATCAGGATAGATGGCAAACCCAGGATAAAGAGTTTCAGTGAATGTGGTGTTGAAGGTGTGGAGGTGGATCAGAGTGTCAGAGGAGACTCTGTAGAAGGACAGAGTGCCAGCAGGACAGTCCACATACACTGCTACTCTGTTACAGACAGAGGTGGTGGCCATGACTGTATGTCTGTTATTGTGCCAGACATGACGAGGTCCATCATAACAGCAAAATAGACTCCAGGACTGATCATTCTGTCCAAACATACACTCATCACTGTTTCCTTTCCTTCTGATTCTTCTGTAACTCACTGATATCTCAGCCTTTCCTCTCCACTCGACCTCCCAGTAACAGCAACCAGTCAGACCATTTCTACACAGCAGCTGAGGTTGAGCATCAAATCTGTCTGGATGATCAGGATATGACTGAACCTCCTCCACATGTGTCACCGTCCTGTTGTTGTCAGACAGTTGGAGGTTTGTGTTCACTGTGTTTGTGTCAATTGTGAGTTGACAGGAATCTGATGGAGAGAACAAACACAATCCAGCTGCAGTTATTGATCCATCATCTGTTCATTGATGGACACTTTGATGATGACAGTTTGAAGATGGTTGAATGTGTGCTGCTTTGTTTTCATGAATCACATTAAAAACACACTTACTCAGACCTTGTCTCAACCACTGGACTTCAGCAGGCTCCATCCTGAAAGGAAATGTAAGGTAACAGTAACAGTTTATTTATATAGCACATCGCACAGACAGATGTCACAAAGTTTCTCACAAGAGAGGTAACAAAAAAACACAATACAATCATAAATACATCATAAAAGCCCTCATCTAATTGAAAGCTTTATGAAATAAATGTCATGGTCTGGGTGAGTGCGGGGTTTTTCCACTCCACTGGGCTCCACCTTCAGGCAGAGACTCCAATCAGCCTCCACACCTGGTTCCAATCAAGTCATCAGCATATAAGACCAGCATTCACATCAGACCTCTGCCAGATCTTCTGCTAACCGACGTTAGTGCTAGGCCGCCAAGCCTTTGTGAGAGCCCTTAACTACTGCTTTTCTCTGTGATAGGACCCACCTGGCAGTCACACTTCCCAAGCTAAGCTACTCACATCTCTGCCTGGACGCTGGTTCTGTCATCTGGTTGCTTCCTTTCCATCATTGGACTACACCTGCCTGCCTCCCTGCCAAGTCCCTCGCTCCAAGTATATTCTGGACCCTCTCTGGACACTCCTCACCCGGAACCCCTTGGACACCCGCTCCTCGCATGACACCTTAACCTGCAACACGTAAGCCCTAACCACCATAGTCTAATCCTTCAGCTGTGATTCACTAGACTGCCACTGACTACTTGTCTCCTCTCATTATAGTGACTGCGTACCTCCATCCAAGCGGCTGCCCCTTTTTCCATTCCCAGGATCCATCCATGAAATCTAGCACCTAGTCATAGCACTCAGTTTCATGTTCATAGTTCGCAGTTTTTAGCATTCTCCGGTCATAGCATTCCTAGTTCCCTGCTTTGTAAATTAACTAGGCACTGTAAATAAAGCACTGTGTTCACGCCCGTTTTGCCTCCCTTTGTGTCTGCATTTAAGTCCACACCCACAGCCAGGCCCTCTCGGCCGTGACAATAAAAATGCCTTTATCTTCTTTTTGAAGATCACCACAGAATCCAAATGCCATAGAAATAGGAGAAGTGCATTCAACCATTAATCTCTTTGATCTTATCAACACAAAACTGAGTTTGTTACTGTCTGCTATAGGTACCACATCTGGGGACACAATAGAACTGATTTTGTCAAACACAATCTTAGGATTTCTCTTGTTTTTTGACATCTGTTACGTTCCCCTAAAAGGGTCCAGGCGACGCAGAGGAAGTACCAAAAAGTGTCCGGGTCAGAAAAAGGAGCCAGAAGCAAACTCGTTAAATTAAAGAGTTTTATTAAAGTTTCTATCAAATACTAACTGAAAGAGATGGACAGTAATGTTTTAACGTTCTTCATTATTAAACATTCGCACAGAAATAAGTGACATAATATTCAGTACTTACTTTTGAAAGTTTACTCTTCGGCCGCTCTGCTTCTGCCATCTGCCGTATTTTGCGGCAAAATAATCCACCCCACCGCCGCACTATGAATTGTGGGATATATGGGACGACGAAGCGTGGACCGGACCACGCTTGATAGTTGGGGAAATCAACGGCGCATTTGGAGGAGCAGCAGAATCTTCATCCTGCAGTCAAAATCCCGTTAAATCTAATCCTCAGTCAGACTGAAGACACATAAAGCAGCACACTGCAAACACTCCCAGAGACTGAAGCACAAACACCAGTTTACTTTCACATTCACTGTTCAGTCATGCGGGGGGGGATCCCGGGCAGAGAATACAGGGAGTGCAGAATTATTAGGCAAATGAGTATTTTGTCCACATCATCCTCTTCATGCATGTTGTCTTACTCCAAGCTGTATAGGCTCGAAAGCCTACTACCAATTAAGCATATTAGGTGATGTGCATCTCTGTAATGAGAAGGGGTGTGGTCTAATGACATCAACACCCTATATCAGGTGTGGATAATTATTAGGCAACTTCCTTTCCTTTGGCAAAATGGGTCAAAAGAAGGACTTGACAGGCTCAGAAAAGTCAAAAATAGTGAGATATCTTGCAGAGGGATGCAGCAGTCTTAAAATTGCAAAGCTTCTGAAGCGTGATCATCGAACAATCAAGCGTTTCATTCAAAATAGTCAACAGGGTCGCAAGAAGCGTGTGGAAAAACCAAGGCGCAAAATAACTGCCCATGAACTGAGAAAAGTCAAGCGTGCAGCTGCCAAGATGCCACTTGCCACCAGTTTGGCCATATTTCAGAGCTGCAACATCACTGGAGTGCCCAAAAGCACAAGGTGTGCAATACTCAGAGACATGGCCAAGGTAAGAAAGGCTGAAAGACGACCACCACTGAACAAGACACACAAGCTGAAACGTCAAGACTGGGCCAAGAAATATCTCAAGACTGATTTTTCTAAGGTTTTATGGACTGATGAAATGAGAGTGAGTCTTGATGGGCCAGATGGATGGGCCCGTGGCTGGATTGGTAAAGGGCAGAGAGCTCCAGTCCCACTCAGACGCCAGCAAGGTGGAGGTGGAGTACTGGTTTGGGCTGGTATCATCAAAGATGAGCTTGTGGGGCCTTTTCGGGTTGAGGATGGAGTCAAGCTCAACTCCCAGTCCTACTGCCAGTTTCTGGAAGACACCTTCTTCAAGCAGTGGTACAGGAAGAAGTCTGCATCCTTCAAGAAAAACATGATTTTCATGCAGGACAATGCTCCATCACACACGTCCAAGTACTCCACAGCGTGGCTGGCAAGAAAGGGTATAAAAGAAGAAAAACTAATGACATGGCCTCCTTGTTCACCTGATCTGAACCCCATTGAGAACCTGTGGTCCATCATCAAATGTGAGATTTACAAGGAGGGAAAACAGTACACCTCTCTGAACAGTGTCTGGGAGGCTGTGGTTGCTGCTGCACGCAATGTTGATGGTGAACAGATCAAAACACTGACAGAATCCATGGATGGCAGGCTTTTGAGTGTCCTTGCAAAGAAAGGTGGCTATATTGGTGGCTGATTTGTTTTTGTTTTGTTTTTGAATGTCAGAAATGTATATTTGTGAATGTGGAGATGTTATATTGGTTTCACTGGTAAAAATAAATAATTGAAATGGGTATATATTTGTTTTTTGTTAAATTGCCTAATAATTATGCACAGTAATAGTCACCTGCACACACAGATATCCCCCTAAAATAGCTAAAAGTGAAAACAAACTAAAAACTACTTCCAAAAACATTCAGCTTTGATATTAATGAGTTTTTTGGGTTCATTGAGAACATGGTTGTTGTTCAATAATAAAATTATTCCTCAAAAATACAACTTGCCTAATAATTCTGCACTCCCTGTATATAGTGTTAAAGTGTTATACTTCTATTTTTATCTGGGAGGACATAGAACTAACTAGGAATGCACCAACACAGCAAAAACAAACATGTACTAAACTCTCATGTGTTGTATTTTTGGTCTCATCCTCGATAGCACTCTGTCCTTCACAGCACATGTAAATAATATCACTCGGTCTTCCTACTTTCATCTCTGTAATATTAATCATCTTCATCCCTCACTCACATCACACAGTACCGCCATACTTGTCAATGCTCTTGTCACAACTCGTCTGGATTACTGTAATTCTCTTCTCTATGGTTTACCTCTTAAATCCCTCCATAAACTGCAGTTGGTTCAAAATACAGCTGCTCGTATTATTTCCAGAACTAGATCCACTGAACATATGACACCTGTTCTTAAACAGCTCCATTGGCTCCCAATTCACCTCTGTGTCAATTTCAAGATCCTCCTTCTCACTTACAAAGCGCTTCATAACCTCGCTCCTCCATATCTATCCGATCTTCTCCATACATACTCACCCCCTCGTACAGTCCGCTCTTCTTCAGCTTCCCTTCTGTCTGTTCCACCTGCTCGCCTGACTACCACGGGACTCAGAGCCTTTAGTTTGATCTCACCATGTTTGCTATATATACATTTTTTTAAATGTTTTTTTTATGGTATTGTTTATGTGTTACTGTAAGGTGACCTTGAGGGTCTGAAAGGCGCCTATAAAGAAATTGTATTATTATTATTATTATTATTATTATTTAAAGAGAGAGTGAGCTACAGAGAGCTCAGACTCTCATAATAATATGTAACCAGTGTCACCCATCTCTCTGTGACTGGAAGAGGAGTAGTGACTGATTATTTAGCATTTTAGGCGGCTATGAGTTTTTATGGTGGAACTTATAAAGGCCTAAAAAAGCAGGAACTCCAGCAACACTTAGGAAAGAAGAACAACTTTAATAATTGACCAATAGGCAATAGGCAATAGGTTGGTTTATAGCTAAACCAACCTATCAAACAACACACACAAAAATCCAACATTACAGACATATTCATTCACATTTCTTTGAACAACTTAAATCATTCATTCAACAGCACACAAACACGAACATAGTTAAGAATGGTGGACACACTCAGCCTCATTGGTCCAGCTGTGAGTCCGTTACCGTGAACTATGGAGCGGCAGATTTGTGCTGTTTGTGCTGGAACTAAGCTGCACACAGCTGATGTTAGCCAGGAAACATTACACAATGACTTCAATGGAGAGACCGGAAATAAAAACACACACAGTTTGTTGTGTGAAGAAATCAAACATGAGCTGAACAAACAGTAAAGTTCCTAAAGACAAAATGTTAAAGGAGGAAACAAAGCAAACTTACTGTTTCTTCACACACACCAACAACAAGCCCCACTCCACACCTGTGGGTTTCACAATGTGATCCTGTGTTTTCTTGTGCTATTTTGAGCTCTGAATGCATGTTTCTTTCTCCACCCATCAGAATGCATTGATAAAATTCCACACAAGCACAGACATCTTAAATAAACACAGTAGAGAGCGAAAGGAAAAGTACATCACAGTGAGAAATTAAACTTTACAATCATAAAAAACCCCAAAAAGAATAATCAGAATGAAATTACTTTATTAATCCCTAGGGAAATTATTCGGAAATCATAAGGAGAATTTGTGGGAAAATGATGTTTATTAAAAATCCATTTGATCCGTCCCTTTTCTTTCCCTTGTCCAGAGTTGGGTCGCAAACCTAAGCAGCCAAAGTAGAGAAGCCCAGACGTCCCTCTCACGGGCCACCTCCTCCAGCATGACCACGTAAGATGTGTTAATGGGATTAAGGAGGTCCATGAAGGATTCCTTCCAATGAAGTCATCAGCCCTCCAAATAAACTATACACAGTGCAGGTAGAACATTGCTTTCCCTCCTGAGTCGTGTGATGGCTTGCCAGAAACTCTTCGAGGCAGTCCGAAAGTCTTTTTCCATGAGTTCTTCAAAATTCTCCAGCTCTCATGGTTTTGCTTCAGCCACATCCTGCTTAGCCTGTCAGTGCCTATTGTAGTGTAATACCTTCATAGTGTAATCTTCACATGCTTCATCTGAAGCACACCCTCTGTTGATTCACTCACTAACCTTTTTGCAGCTCTTTAAGTCAGGATCACTAAATTGGAGACTCGACTTCGCACCCTTGAAGAACCCATAGCTAGCAAAGACCCTATAGACGAAGTGACATGTTTAGCCTCACATTCTCCTTAAATTGCTTTCTATCTGAATGGTGTCCAAAAACCAATGAGGCTCATAAGTTACAATCCCTCTCACCTGTACATGTACTGCGCCATGGGTGAGCTGGAGTGGGGCACAGATTAAGTATTCAAAAGTCATTCGTCATTTCAAATGACCAGCAGATAAAGTCTCAGGTTGGTAATAAATGTGCAAATGAATGTCCAAACCTTTATATTTTAGGGTTATTTATGTCTTACACAGCATCCCAAGTCTTTAGCTATATTGTTAACTTAAGCTAAAGCGAACAGTTAGTCCAGTTCATTAGCAACATAACTGGATCCCCTCTGTTTGAAGTGATATAATATGATAGACAACTATCACTGAAACAGCAAACTTTGTGAAAACATGCTTCTTCAGCCAGCCAGCCATCTGGATGATTATATGGAATAAACAAAAAACTTAAGAAGACATGCGTCACTTCATCTTTTATCTTTGTTATTATTGTTATTCTTATTTTAGATTTTTCATTAGGTTTATTTTTAGTAGTCCTTGCCAACTTCTTTCCCTCTCCCATGTTACCGTCAGCTTGTCAGCATCTATTTGTGATTGGGAGTGGAACAGACAGGAAATCCAAAGTACCATTAAGACCAGGAGAGGTTCTTATATTTCAGAAGAAGGGATTATTAAAAGGAATTCAAAAGAAACAAATTCAATGCCAGATGTTATCTCAGAACGCTGAGACCACTTCTCTGTTTGGGAAATATTCCAATCATTCTTCTGAACCTGACCCAACCAAACCCACTTAATGTAAAGTGAATAAAAATTGTTCAGTTTCATCTGTTGTCTTGATGGCTTGTCTTGAGTCATCAGCTGTCAGCACAGGAATGTTAAACTGAACACTTCCTCATGTCAGTGTGAGTCACTATGTGTGTGTCTGTGTGTGAACATTAACCATGTTATTAGAAACTGTATTCTATTCAGGTCAGTACCCAGAGGACAGACTAAATTCCCAAAGTGTCTGATATATAAGTTATTAATGAATATTTGTGCTTCTGATTGTATCCTGTCTGTGAACAAATTAATTTCTGAGAATAAATCTGTTCATTCCACTCCTGTTCCTTACTCACTAATATTTCCTTTTTAAATTTCTTGTTAGTTTAATCATTTATATTTAGATTGCTTTGCTTTTAAAAAATAAAAAATAAAAATTATACTCTAGACATTGACGATACAAAAAGAAATAACTCTGGTTAAACTTGGTGATGGACATTGGAGAAGATACTTGGAACCTTGTTAAGATCCAACCATGAAAAATTTGATTTTTGTATTCATTTATTTCATTATATTTTCATTATTTTTGTATGCAAATGTATTCTGTTTTATGTCCCAAACAATCTGGTGAGAACAAAACAAAACCTACATTTGCACATCTATCTTGTGATTGTGATGCATGAATTAATGTGCACTGGAAAGTGTGTCTTCTATCTCTTCTATGTATATCTGGGGCGATCGTGGCTCAAGAGTTGGCAGTTCGTCTTGAAATCAGAAGGTTGCTGGTTTGAGGCCTGGCTCCGACAGTCTCGGTTGTTGTGTCCTTGGGCAAGACACTTCACCCTCCTACTGGAGGTGGTCTGGCAGCCTCGCCTCTGTCAGTGCGCCCCAGGGCAGCTGTGGCTACAGTGTAGCTTGGCATCACCAGTGTGTGAGTGTGTGTGAATGTAGTGTAAAGCACTTTGGGGTCCTTAGGGACTGAGTAAAGCGCTATACAAATACAGGCCATTTATCTCCCATTAACCAGGTTCGAGTTAAAAACGCACTGGTCTGTGGTCTTTTCTTTTAGGGCCTCTAGTTATAAACAGCTCCTATAAACCTAGACTCTGCTTGTTCCAGCACACAGGTTCCTCTGGTTAAAGCCCAATTTGAGAATCCATGAGGAATGATAAGGCTTCAGTTTGTGAGACTTTGGTGACTTGTTGTTCAGCACATTGGAGGTTTTTTCACATGATGGCATGTAGAGCTGAGAGTCCAGACAGGAGTGAGGCTGAGATCAGGCACTGACATGAACACATTTAGTAACATCATCAAACAGCAATGTTCCCTCTAATTTTTCATGTGTCTGAGTGAACACACAAACTCTCTGAGCGTCCCTTGGACCACTGTGAGCGACATCAGACGTGTGCACTGTGGTCACGCCAGCATCTAATCCATCCAAGTTACATTGTTTATTAAAATAATCAAATTACAGCATTTACATTTATGTTAGACTACTTTTAAACTGCTTTAGCCCACTGACAATGAAAATTAAAAAAAAAAAAAATCTTGTTTCTGACCTGTGTAATATGTTAAAACTATTGGAAGTAAAAATAACATGAACTCCAATTTTGAAAACACAACTTTCTTTTTTCTTTTTTTAAAGCTCTGACTTGTAGTCTGAGTCTGTGGTCTGGGAGAGAGTCCTGTAACTCTCTGTCAGCAAAATACAGTTAATTATATAGTTACTGTCACGGCTGCCGAGGCAAGCCGTGAGGAAAGGAGGACCCAAAATGCTTAAACCGGGCACAAGGGGAGGACACAGGATACCAAAATCAGAAAAAACTAAAACAGAGGAAAATAATCATATTAAACACAAAAAACGCAAAAGCCCAGCACCAACTGTCATGACCATGACAGTTACTCTTACTTTGACAAAGTTTTTTGCAGCTGTTTACCTAAAAATGCAGCCAAGGCATTTTTTCAATGAACATTTCAAACTATTTACGGAACAATCAGCTGTTCTGCATCAAATCTGATGCCACACAAATTATTTGTGCCACTCCAAAAAATAATTTCTGTCCACTATGAGATAAAGGAGAACAACAGCCTGATACCTGCAGGCCTGACAGTAGGAGATGTATCACTGCTGTAACACCTGTAACACTCAGCAGTCGCCTCATTGTTCTGACACACACAACAAAACTATTGACTACACTACACACTAACTACAGACTAACCACACAAGATTTGCGCTAAATGTCGCAAATCTCTCACGTCTCAAAACACCACCGTCACTCCTAAAACTTCCCCCCTTCCTAAACAGCCCCTTCTGTTTAACATTTACATGCTCCCACTGGCACAGATTATAAAGAACAACGAAATAAACTATCACAGCTATGCAGATGACACACAAATATATATCACAATGTCACCAGGAGGCCGAGGCCCTGTACAGGCTCTTGCTAAATGCATTGAGGAAATTAATAACTGGTTGTGACACAATTTTCTCCAGCTAAACAAAACAAAACTGAAGTAATAGTCTTTGGTGCCAAAGAAAAACGATTACAGGTCACCAGAGGACTTCAATCTATACACCTAAAAACCACAAACCAGGCGAGAAATTTGGGTGTAGTGATGGATGCAGACCTAAACTTAGAAAAACACATTAAGACAATAATAAAATCAGCTTACTATCACCACAAGAAAATATCAAGGATAAAAGATCTTGTCACGGTCCTGGGTCTTATCGACCCAGCATTTTAAGTTCCTTATGTTTTGGTTTATTTTGAATGATGGACTCTTCTTTATGTTTCTCTGGTGCTTTGTTGATTTTTATTATGGATCTGTGTTTCAGTTGTTCTGGTATGTTTCTGCATTATGACTAAGGTTCGGGCTGTATTTTGTTATTATTGCTGGTTTAGTTCAGCGTCTAGTCTGTCTTACTCTGTCGAGTCTGTGTCCTAGTAAAGTGTGTCTTGTTTCCTATTTTATTTTGAAGGTTCTTGTTCCTGTCTTTGTCAGTGTTTCTAGCTTTGTTCCCCCCTGTCTCGTTAGGTCTTATTCCTCCCAGCTGTGTTCCCCTTCTGTCTCTAATTCCTTGATGACTCCCTCAGTGTATTTAAGCCCAGCGTGTCTTTGTGTCAGTTAGTGATGGGCAGATGAGGCTTCATGAAGCACTGAAGTGTTTCATCCAATTGGTTCATCCCAGCGCAAAGCGTCTTGAAGCTTTGTTTGCACTAGTAGGACATCTACTGGAAGTAAAAAATATTAGTTGGCATGAATTTGAAAAGTGTGGCAGTTTGCACACAGCCTGTAAATGTAAACAACAAAAGGAGTGTGTAAAACATGTATATTGTAGTGATGGCAGTATACTGTGTATATTTATACTGGCAGTATGGAAAATGATTATTTGGAAATGCTTAAAATGGAAATGATCATTTACTGTGAGGTGTGGTTGGGGTATGGACAGTGTTTGTGCTTTTGTAACATTGAGGTAAGGACAGTGATTAGTGTTTAGGGGACACATCAGATAAGATAAAACTTTATTAATCCCTCGGGTGGGTTCCTCTGGGAAATTCCAAAAGAATAGCACCGACAGAAATTACAGAGCGTGAGCAGAAAATTACAGAGTGTGAGCAGAATATTATGTGTCTGTGAAGGTTCTCAGTCATCCAGGTCATCGTAGTCAAAGGAGTTTGCAGAGAAAAGCGTCTGGACTTCTTTGAGTTGCTTGAAGACGTTTCACCTCTCATCCGAGAAGCTTCTTCAGTTCTAAGGTCAAATGGCCGAGAGTCCCAGAATTAAACCCAGTGGGAGTATCCCCCCAAAGAGGGACAAAGGACCCCCTGGTGATCCTCTAATCACATGCGCCAAGGTGTGAAAGCGGGTGTGGGACCTAATCAGCCAGGGTTTCGGGTGAGCTCATTGTGAAACCTGGCCCCACCCTATCATGTGATTTCCTGAGGTCAGATGGCCCAGGATGTGAGTGGGCGTTAAGGCGTCTGGGGAGGGATCTCAAAACTGGATTATAGATGGCAGACAGTTGGTGTCGTAAACCACCGCCTCTGTTCAAAGATGGTCGCTCACAGTGGACATAGATGGCCTCTTTCACTCCTCTTTCAAACCATCTGTCCTCTCTGTCCAATATGTGAACATTGGCATCCTCGAAAGAGTGACCTTTATCCTTAAGATGCAGATGAACTGCTGAGTCTTGTCCCGTGGAGGTGGCTCTTCTATGTTGTGCCATGCGCTTGTGAAGTGGCTGTTTGGTCTCTCCAATGTAGAGGTCTGGGCATTCCTCACTGCACTGTACAGCATACACCACGTTGTTCAGTCTGTGTTTTGGAGTTTTGTCTTTCGGGTGAACCAGTTTCTGTCTGAGTGTGTTGCTGGGATGTCGTGCTTGGAGAAAACTCTCCTGAGTTTCTCTGATACACCGGCTACATAGGGGATGACAACGTTGTTGCGTCTGTCTTTCTTATCCTCCCTCGCTGGTGTCTGATCTTCTTTTCTGTGCCTCTTTGCTGACTTTATAAACGCCCAGTTAGGATAACCGCATGTTTTGAGTGCTTCCTTTACGTGTGTGTGTTCCTTCTTTTTTCCCTCGGGCTTAGAGAACTGAACCAACTGAAGAAGCTTCTCGGATGAGAGGTGAAACGTCTTCAAGCAACTTAAAGAAGTCCAGACGCTTTTCTTTGCAAACTCCTTTGACAGCAGAATATTACATATACATACATATAAATACAGAGACATATATAAATAAAATATACGAAGGGGATAAATAGAATAAATAGGAATAAAAAATAAAAATAAAATACAAGTGAAAATACAAGTGAATTGCACCTTTCAAGTATTGAAGTCTATTGCACCGTTGACTATTAACAAAAGTATTGCACAAAAGGTATTGCACAGTGAAGTGAAAAGGCACTACAGCTTAGTTGTTCCCCCCTCCTTTGTCCTCCTGTCTCCCCTCCAGAGAGGAGTTAAACAGTCTGATGGCTTGTGGGACAAAGGAGTTTTTAAGTCTGCTGGTTCTTGTCTTTGGGAGCAGCAACTTGTCACTGAACAGACTCCTCTGGTTGTTTATGGCCGTGTGCAGAGGATGCCCAGCATTGTCCATAATATCCAGCAGTTTCTTTAGTGTCCTTTTCTCTGTCACTGTCACCAGAGTGTCCAGCTTCATGTCGACCACAGAGCCAGCCTTCCTGATCAGTTTTTCCAGCCTGGATGATCCTTCTTTGCTGTGCTGCTCTCCCAGCACAAGCTATACACCTTGCCTTGATATTTGGTTATCTGTTTGCATAAATATTATGGAGTATTTTGAAGTTCAACAATAAATAATAACAAAAAATAAACATACTTTTTTCTGTTTTATTGAAACCACTTTACAGAAAGTACAATTATTTACAGTGAACTGTTCATCATAAGAGTCCTGTATTTGGGTCCGCTTTTTCCTGCAACTCCACGGTCTGCCACCACAGACTGTGACTGCTCTTTGGTTTAAAATAAAAGCCAAATTGGTTTGCAAAATCTAATGTCGTGTAAGATGCATATAATGTGTACAAGTCTGTATAATTTCTTGACAAAAAATAAAGAATGGATAAATGGGAGTTTTTCCTTCCCACTGTTGCTTGGTCATATGATTGTTGGGTTTTCTGTAACATTGTAGGGTCTACCTTACAATATAAAGCACCTTGAGGTAACTGTTGTTGTGATTTGGTGCTGTGTAATATGTAACTAAGTAATATGTGCTATGACAGGAACTTTAGACTGGCAGCGTGTTCAGGATGTGCTCCAACTTTTGGCCTCCTGAATCTGAATTGGGTAAAGCTGGGCGGATTCTGGGCAGATTTTTTCAGTCACGTTATTCAGCTTCTGCTCAAACTGCACGATTGACTCTCACACTATACGGCCCGATGCTCTGATGCGACCTGAGTGCTCACACTGTGCGTCCATAAAATGAAGGTTATAACAGAAAATCTGTCGCTCGCTCTTCCTCTGTGTCTTTCACTCACACAGACACGCACACCACCATCAACTTTGCTAAACTGCTAATGAAAAACATTGATCAGGCAGCTGTGATTGAGCAGCAATGTAGATCCAACTATTTTCACGGTTGTTGTGGTCGTGATAATTTTGTGAGGCCACATCGAAAAGGCTCGGGTGAGCTTTCCAAAGTTCTACAAGTTGTGCCTCCATCGCTTGTATCCAGATCACACGCTGCACCGCTGTGCTGCGCCGTCTTTTTCGCTGACATTTGTGTTTGCACGTGTGCAGTGTGAGAAGCTGCAGTGACACCCTCACGACGGTCGCGAGGATTTTAAACAGGTTTGAAATCCTCACGACCAAGAGATTTATGATCGGGAGCTGGTCGTGAGGTGTTAATCGCTTCTCTTTACCCCATGTATACTACACGATGCACGACACACGGTGAAGGCCAAAATCGGGCCGATCACCAAAACGGTCGCACGACTCAAGAATCGGCTCAAAATGGGCCAAAAACCGCACAGTGTGAGCATAAGCAGAGAAAAATGCATGTATAAATACTCTTTATTTGATAAACTCTTGTGTACATTAGTCTATATAAAATGTTCATTGAACAAATGTGTAAATTGTGCTTTACCGTCTTTCACATCAAATGCAGATGATATTGATTATTTCTTGCATGGTACTTTGTTCATGTTACTGAAACAATAAACAATAAACATCATCAAACAAATAAACATCATCAACAGTAAAGTGACCCATTTTAGGTTTTACAAGTTACTTGTCTAATCATACTGAGAACAGCCAAATATGAGGACACAATGTTGACCTCACTGAGAATAATACAGCCGAATAAAGGGCAAACAAAGTATCAGCTGACAGCATCTTCAACCCTTCATCCACTGTCTATTCATGATCAGTGTTGGGGAGTAACGGAATACATGTACCGCCGTTACGTATTCAGAATACAAAATATGAGTAACTGTATTCCGTTACAGTTACCGTTTAAAAAGGTGGTATTCAGAATACAGTTACTTTGTTGAAATAAATGGAATACACGGCGGTACTTCCCTGTTTAATATTGTCGCGGGTCAGGACTGTTTGGGTTTGTTTGACAGCTACGTTCTGTTGTTCCAGGCGGCAGCGTTACGGTTGCCATGGTTACAGGGTGACGCTCTCTCTCTGCGTGTTTCCTGGGTGAGAGAGCGCTTTGTTGTTGTTGTTGTTGTGCTAAGCTAAAAGGCAGAATGCTACAGGCATAGCTCTAAAGCATGTAGCCTGATGGGCAGTGTAGTCCGTGCTGCAGGGAGAATGGACTACCATACACGTTATGTGTCTGTGAGCGAGGGAGGGAGAGAAAGGAAAAGTCCGAGCTGTCACGGAGCAAAAACGGGAGCTGGAAGCATGTAAATATAATAATAACCACAGCAGCCAAGAAGAGTGCCTGACGAGCCCAGTTGTAAGTAAGCTATTAAGACTCAACTGTACACTGTGTTCGTGTTTTCCTCCGGAAAAAATAAGTTCCGTTGGAGAAGCCTTTCAACGCCTCTCTCTGTCTCCCGCAAGCAAAGTTGACCCAGACAACAAAGTAAAGCTAGTTTTCGGCTACCAGCCCGACAGGGAACCGGACGTATTAGCCAGAGGTCCCTTTACTGCGTTTCGGAGCCGCGAACCTTCAGTAACAGTAATAAATCACAGCAATAGGACATTCATGTAGTTGTAAACAGCATGATAATATATTAAGTAATCCAAAGTATTCAGAATACGTTACTCTCATTGAGTAACGTAACGGAATACGTTACAGAATACATTTTGGGGCATGTATTCAGTATTCTGTAATGGAATACATTTTAAAAGTAACCTTCCCAACACTGGTCATGATGTCCTTCACTGAGCTTTGCTCTCTGAAATCAGATTAATAACCAAACAAACACATCAAACTGATTGATCATTGGAGCTGATCCTGATGTTGTGTTTGTTTCTTGGCCTGATTATTCCCTGCAGAGGAAACAGAAGAGAGTCACACAAACAAGCAAATAAACCAACATGAATAATCATGAACTCACTAACTAACCTGTGACTGTGAGCCACACCCTCTTGTATCTCCAGGCGTCCTTGTTGTTGACCTCACAGCCGTATCTCCCACTGTCACCCTCCGTGGGCTGTTGCAGGGTCAGACTGAGGTCTCCGGTGGTCAGCAGGTCTTTCTTCATCTTAGTGCGACCTTTGTAATGGTTGTCCTGTTTGTCAGGATGGTCACAGCCGTTCTCATACACGTGGACCTTCATGTATTCGGGTTCATGACGTTTCCACACCACTTCAGTGTCTCTAGGCAGGTTTGCTGTGGTTTGAAAGGGCAGCAGGACAGACTCCGCCCCCTCCTTCACTTCTACCTGACAGTCTGAGAGGACAACATGTACTTTTTTGATTTTGTTTGAATTATATTTTAATCCACCAGTTTTTCGGTTTCACTGGTTGGGCCCACGTCCTCGTTTTAGGATTGATAGTGTTTTAATAGGTAAAGGTTAATGCTTGGACATGAATTGAGCTGCGGTTTGGGGAAGGCCTCGAAGGGGACTGATGGCGGCTCCAGGGTCGGGCAGATCCACATGTACTAAATATTTAAATGGTAAATGGCCTGTATTTATATAGCGCTTTAATAGTCCCTAAGGACCCCAAAGCGCTTTACACATCCAGTCATCCACCCATTCACACACACATTCACACACTGGTGATGGTAAGCTACATTGTAGCCACAGCCACCCTGGGGCGCACTGACAGAGGCGAGGCTGCCGGACGCTGGCGCCACCGGGCCCTCTGACCACCACCAAAAATAAATAAATAGGAGTGAAGAAGTTAAAGAATTGAGAAGGAGGGAAGGTGGGGCATGTAAACGAGAATGAACAGTTGCAGAACTGGGGGGAACCTATATAGATGGCAACCGGAAGGAGAGTGTTTAGAGGTGTGGTCCTGCTCCAGAAATTCAGATACATAATCTCCAGTAGATCACTTGCAGTTGCTTTCAATCATAAATATGTTTTTGTTTTTTGTTTTTGCATATTTGTCACCCATAAATTTCCCATCATGAAACAATTTAAAATTTTAGACAGAATAACCGTAGTTTCTAACTTGTTTCTAACAAGTTTCTCTTTAGTTCTCTTTAGTTTTCTCTTTAGTTTCTAACTGTTCAAACTTATATTCAAGCATGGCCGTCTCATTAACTGCTGATATTTAACAGTTTCTCTTCCATCGATTTCCCAAAAGTAACATCATTAGTTCCTCCAAACAATCAAACTTTCACACACAATCTGTGAATAAGGATCATCTGCAGCACTGACCTCTGACTTTCAGCTCCACTTTTTTCTCCATAAGGACTTTTTCCTTCCTGTCGTAGACGGTGTAGGTGTAGGTGTCTGTGTCAGTTTCTGTGGGGTATGTCAGGGTCAGACTGAGGTCTCCAGTCTTCAGCAGGTCTTCAATCATTTCTGTTCGGTTCCTGTAACGTCTGTGCGGTTTTTCAGGCTGCTTAGAGTCTTTCTGATACACATGGATGTTCCTGCCATCTCTGTCCTTCCACACAATCTTATTTACCTTAGACAGGTGAACTGTGGCTTTGCAGGGCAGATTGGCAAACTCCACACCTGAACCCACCTCCACCTCATGAACTGAAAGAACAACCAAGGACAACATGAGATGTACAGCATCAGCAGCACGGATCTTTTAACAGGTTCCTTTCTGAACCTTCTCTCTGTTATGAGCAATGTGCAGTGTCACCTGATGCTTTTAAGTTTTGTTTTGAAGCAGGGATACAAATAACAAAGAGATCACAAAAGGGAACTAACATCAATCAAGAAACAGAACCAGAAACAGGGGTAACAAAACTGAGAAGTGCTGCGAAATATTACACTCAAAGAATGAAACACTGTAGAACTAAGTAATACACTCCTACATACCCTCTTTATTTTTCAGCTTTTTATATCCACAAAACATGCCGATACCACAGCAAATAGCCAGGACAACCACAGGAACCAAGACAGCTGAGAGAACTTTGGGCCAGACTGGAGGAGGTGGAGGAGGAGGTTCTGTAATTAGCACAAGCACAAAAAACCTGAACATCATCCAGCAGATGTTGATGAATTTAGAGTTCATGTCTCCTTTAACCTCTGTCTACGTCGCTGACCTGTGACCTTCAGTTGTAAGTAAGTCCAGCTCACATCTCGTCCAGTGATGCGGAGGATGCAGGTGTAGGTTCCACTGTCAGAGACTGTCGGGTTTCTCAGAGTGAGGCTGAAGTTTCCAGTTTGCAGAGCATCAGCACTCATTGATGTTCGGTTGGTGTAACGCTGGTTTTGGTCATCCAAATCATCACCACTCTTCACACGAACATGGACTGTTGGGATGTTGAGGTCCTTGCGGTCCCACACTGCTGCTGTGAACTCACTGGGAGCAGCTAGTAGCTGACAGGGCAGCAGCACAGACTCAGCCCCCTCATACACCTCCACTGCTGTGGCATGCTGGGAAACTGAGGACCCAAATGTAAAAGAGGTGAAAGTTCAAACTCTTACTACAGATGCAAAGATGGGTTCACTTTACAAGTGATCAATTCAGCATCAGAGATTTTCACACTTATGTCATGGTCTGAGCTGGTGGACCATGAGGAGTGGAGAGTGAAACCAAAAGCAGACACTTGCAAAAGAAAGTCTTTTTTGATTTTTTTAAAGGCAAGCTGTCTATTAATGGCTTGGTGACGCTAAAAAACAAAAGGTAAACGAGAACCGAGACTTAAAAAAACTAAACTGAGCAAACTAAAGCTAAAACTAACATACAGAACAGGGAAGATGGATTCATGAGCCAGTGGCTGGAAACCAACCCACTAACTTCAGGGGAGTGAAACTAAAAACCAGTCTAATAGCGCCTGACATTATTTTGACATAAACTCATTGCTGCCCGAGGCTGCAGCAATGAGTTTATGTCAAAAACAAATCCCGGATATACTGTTCACTTTAATTCTCTTTCTCTTAAACAGCAAGTGATTAAAGAATGAATAAAAGATTAGTCATTAGAGAAGAAAGCAAAACTCAAAACAGACTTGTGTATCTTGAAGTGTGTTCTTACAAGTCTGTGTGCATACTTCAGTGATGACAACAATGGCATCAAAGAGTTTTTAGTTATCAAGATTTTCGGAAATGTTTTCTTTATTTAAAAGTACTGCATTTGTTTTCCATCATCATCATCATCATCAATAGTTTTCTGTCAGGACTGAATAAGGATTTTTGGGGGATGGTATGTGTAGGGTTAGAGCAGCTTTATAGTGTGGCTACAGAAACAGCTGTGAAATGTATGCGCTTTTAGGCATTTTATTATGATTTAGTGGTTTGGACTTGGAATTAATCTCTTCCTGTGTTATATCTCTCGGCTGGCCTGGGAATGCCTTGGTGCCTCCCCGGACAAGCTGGAGGAGGTGGCCGGGGAGGGGGAGGTCTGGACTTCCCTGTTTAGGCTGCTCCCCTTACGACCCAGTCCCGGATAAGCAGAAGAAGATGGATGTTTTATAGATCGATATAATAAATAAACACCTTAAGAAAATCTAGTTAAATTATTTAAGTCATTCACAGTAACAGAGTAATCACAAAATGTGGCTTTAAATTTTTTCATTGTACTTAACTTGTGTTAAGTTACATAAAAATGTACATGTAATTAAAGACATAAAGCACCATTTTAGGCACAAGTATTTGTGTGTGTGGTGCTCCAAACAACTATCGAATATGAGAAATTAATTTGAAATTAATTTAAGTCCTGATTGATTTGGTCCTCCCTTCGTGAAAGCTGCAGAGAGAGGGTCTTCATTCAGGAGAATACACACAGCAGTCATCAGTGCCACCGTTACAATATGACCTCAAGTTACAGACGTGTGTGTGTGTGTCTGTGTGTGTGTGTGTGCATGCAGAGGATCAGAGTGTCTTTCTTACTGAGTAAGAGGAGCAGCAGAATCTTCATCCTGCAGTCAAAATCCAGTTAGATATGATCCACAGTCAGACTGCAGACACATAAAGCAGCACACTGCAAACACCAGTTTACTTCCAGGTTCACTGTTCAGTCATGGGGGGGTAACCGGGGGTTCCCAGGCAGAGAGTATATAGTGTTACAGTGTTATAGTCCTATTTTTATCTGGGAGAAAATAGAACTAACTAGGAATGCACCAACACAGCAACAACAAACACATGTACCAAACTATTCTGTCTTGTTTATAAAGAGAGAGTGAGCTACAGAGAGCTCAGACTTTCATAATAATATGTAACCAGTGTCACCTGGCAGTCAGCGCCCTTCTCCCTGGGACTGGAAGAGGAGTGACAAAGAAGTGGTGGGTGGGTAAGGAGTAGTCAGCTCTGAGAATTCCAGGGGAAGATGATCTCACTCTGGTGTGAGTGGCTTTGATTTGTGTGAGGCATTTCTTTTTGGTTTTCAGAGACGGGTTATTTACCATTTTAGGTTTACGAGGTTTCATGGTGGAACTTATCAAGGTCTAGATTTACTGTGTATGGAGAAATTAATCGGTGTTTGGTACTTGTTTTTTGTGGTGTAGTATTTTTAACAGTAGTACTTCTACTTCAGTACAGACTGTGTGTACTTTTACCACCTGTGTCTGAGACCTCCTTCAGGGTCCACCTGAAGCTCTCAGTCTGCTGTGGAAAAAGGAAATCCAGGTGAGTTTCTCCTGATCACCTGAGGCCGTCATTACTGTGTGAACCCACACACCACTCCTCACTCCTCCCACCCGCTGCACACAGCCACTGAGTACAGACCGGCTGATTCCTGTAAAGGGAGAGGCAGCAAAACCAGACAAACAGCTGCAGGTAGAGGCGGAGCAACACCTGAAAAACAAGAAGTTCAACGTCATTTTGCAGAAGTGAAAGTGTGAGAGAGCAGCAGCAGAGCTGCAGTCGAGTCCTGTTTGTCTCTAAAAGAAGATTCACTGGAGTCCATCAGGTTTCTCTCAGCAACAGTGGTGAGTGCAGCTGATCACACTTCCTGTTTCTACACAAATCTTCACTCTGTTCACTTCATGCTGACTCATCACAGTCACACTGGATCCATAGAAATCTGCTCATGTAACCACAGATCCACTGTAGGAACATGGAGCTGCTGCTTCAGTCTCACTGTGGCTCTGCTCAGGACTGTGGACTCAGTCTGTGCTCTGGACTTCAGACTGACTCCACACTTCCTGGTTATTCATCACTTCCTGTTCCTATTAGATTGATTCTGGATCTGATTGATTATAAAGATCACAGACGTGAAAACACCTGTTTATTCTTTATTGATATAAAGCCTTTGATACTGTAAACCAGCAGATTTTGGTCAGTACTTCAAAAAGTCATTCAGACATTTTACAAAGAGAGATTATCTGACTTAGTGTATCCTGTAAGAGTCACAGATGTTCCTGAATCATTCAGAAAACAGTCGATGCTGCACTTTATAACTTTGTGTGGAAACATAAATCTCATTATTTAAACAGATGTGTTTAAATCATCCTGATAATCAAGGCTTTAAATATGTCAGAGTTCACACATCAGCTGTGATATTCAAACTGAACTGGATCAAACATGTCATCAGACACAAACATAGATGATGGTGTTTAATCCCAAAGCTTATTTAAACAAACTGGAGGACAGAATTCCTCCTTAAATGTGATTTTGATCAACAAAATCCACTGATCTCATTTTCACACACAGGCTTTATCATGGTGGCTTCTTCTCTACTAACATAAATCTTTGATCTGGACAAACAAATATATGAAATACAAAAATTAATCAATGTTTTCTGAGGATCCAGAATAACTGAATGATGTATCCCAGCGAGTGACTGGAAAAGTTCATCTTCTTCCATATCCTGAGTTTGTGAGGAGCTGTGATGTTCCAGTATCTGTGAGAGAAAACAGGACAGTTTTTAATGACGCACAAATGGACCAAATATACAGACACCACTGAATAAACATGTTCTCATAAATGCCATTAATATACTGGATCAAACAGTTAATAACACATTTCTGAGGTTTATGATTCATTATCCTCCTCACTGTCACTTCTATTGGAACAGTCACTGTTTAATATTAATGGGTCGTTGATCTGGACTTACAATAAGAAGGATTTAGTCACCAACAAGGTCGAAGTTTACTTCACAGTAATTGATGGAAAATATCCAACAAACTGATTTATTCAAGCATACAAATGATCTGGATGAATCTTGGACCTTCTGTAAAACAGTCAGAGAAACAATTTCACATCTTTTTAACGACTGTATTTATCTTCATCCCCAAAGTTATTCTGTTCATCTGGACGCTGCACTGTACAGCAGACACTACGATGTTAAGTTTGTGTTTGGGATGAACCAGTTTGTGTCTGAGTGTGTTGCTGGGTCTCCACCAGTTACTCTGAGAACTGAAGAAGCTTCTCCGATGAAACGTCTTCAAGAAACTCAAAGAAGTCCAGACGCTTTTCTTTCCAAGCTCCTCAGACTACTGACGCTTGTTTCTCTCTTTTTAAAAATGAAATTTAAAGTGAATTTTGAATCAAATGTTTCTTTTCTTTTTCCCTCAGAGTGCAGACATGTCTGCTGCCAGCAATCTGCGATCTGAAGATCAGTTTCTGTGCTCCATCTGTCTGGATGTGTTCACTGATCCAGTCTCTACACCATGTGGACACAACTTCTGCAAAACCTGCATCAGTCAGCACTGGGACATGAATCAGAGCTGTCAGTGTCCCATGTGTAAAGAGACTTTCTTCACTAGACCTCAGCTGAGGGTCAACACCTTCATCTCTGAGATGGTTGCTCAGTTCAGACGTGAAGCTCAGCAGAAAGCCAGCAGCAGCAGCTCAGAGCAACAAGCTGCCAAACCAGGAGAAGTTCCCTGTGACGTCTGCACTGGAACCAGACTGAAGGCCCTGAAGTCCTGCCTGGTGTGTCAGACCTCCTACTGTCAGACTCACCTGGAGCCTCATCTGACAGTGAAACGTCTGAAAAGACATCAGCTGATTGATGCTGTGGAGAACCTGGAAGGCAGGATGTGCACGAAGCACGATAAACCTCTAGAGCTGTTCTGTAAGACCGACCAGACATGTGTCTGCGTGCTCTGCTCTGTTTTAGACCACAAGAACCACGAGTTTGTTCCTCTGAGAGAAGAATATGAAGGAAAGAAGGCAGAGCTGGAGAAGACAGAGGCTGAGATTCAGCAGATGATCCAGAAGAGACGACTGAAGATTCAGGAGATCACAGAGTCGGTGAAGATGAGTAAAGATGCTGCAGACAGACAGACAGCAGAAGGTGTTCAGGTCTTCACTGCTCTGATGGAGTCTGTTGAGAGACGCCTGAAGGAGCTCATGAAGGAGATCGAAGACAAACAGGAAACTACAGAGAAACAGGCTGAAGGTCTCATCAAAGATCTGGAACAGGAAATCTCTGAGCTGATGGAGAGAAGCTCTGAGGTGGAGCAGCTCTCACATTCTGAAGATCACCTCCACCTCCTCCAAAGCTTCTCCTCCCTGAAAGCTGCTCCACCCAGCAAGGACTGGACAGAGGTCAGAGTTCATCCACCATCATATGAGGGGACTGTGGGGAGAGCTGTGGATCAGCTGGAGGAGACACTCAGGAAACTCATGAAGAAGAAGCTGTTTGAGGCTGAGCTGCAGAGGGTGCAGCAGTATGAGGTGGATGTGACTCTGGATCCTGATACAGCTCATTCCTGGCTCATCCTGTCTGATGATGGAAAACAAGTGTATCATAGTGATGTGAGGAAGAAACTTCCAGACAACCCAGAGAGATTTTCTCAGTGTGTTTGTGTTTTAGGAGAGCAGAGTTTCTCTTCAGGAAGATTTTACTTTGAGGTTCAGGTTAAAGGGAAGACTGACTGGGCTTTAGGAGTGGCCACAGAGTCGATCAACAGGAAGGGACAAATCACACTGAATCCTCAGGATGGTTTCTGGACTGTGTGGCTGAGAAATGGAAATGAGTACAAAGCTCTTGCTGGTCCTTCAGTCCCCCTCTGTCTTCATCCTGGTCCTGAGAAGGTGGGGGTGTTTGTGGATTATGAGGAGGGTCTGGTCTCCTTTTATGATGTAGGTGCTGCAGCTCTGATCTACTCCTTTACTGGCTGCTCCTTCACTCACAAACTCCACCCATACTTCTGTCCCTGTAACAATGATGGTGGTAAAAACTCTGCACCTCTGATCATCTGTCCTGTCAATCAAACTAAGTCGATCAACGACTGATTTTATTTGATGAATGATTGATTTTTATTGAAGGGAACAAATGAACATATTGAGTGTAAATCCTCTACAGTCTCCATGTTTCTATAGAATCTGATCATCAGGACTCTGATTCACACTTTGATTCTCATGGAGTTTGATTTGAACAGAAGAAAAGTTGAATCAGGAAATGTTCCCACTGATGGAGACTCGAGCTGAAGAGCAAATCAGTGACGATACCCTAAAAGCTCACTACTAGCCTGTAATACAGATACTGGTATTTGAAATTACATGGTGGTGGATAAAAAACTGTCATTTTGTCAGAGAGATTTTACTCTATGTCAGGGGTGTCAAACTCATTTTAGTTCAGGGGCCACATGGAGAAAAGTCTATTCTCAAGTGGGCCGGACTGGTAAAATCATTGTATATGTAACTTAAAAACAACAACTTCAGATTGTTTTCTTTGTTTTAATACGATTAACATAAAAATAAAGCTAGAGCCTGTGGACAGTATGTTCAAAATAGTACAGGCACAACATAGCTATTAATGATAAAACACCTCAAGTTATTTGAAAATTCTGAGGACAAAGAACACACAAGCACACAGTGCCTCAGTGATTCACAGAAGTATATCACAGATCACAGAACTACATCAGGGTGTCTCATGCAGCACTTTCAGTGGGGTTGCATAGTTTATTTGACTCCTGGCATCTTTTAGCTTTCACCAGCTCATCAATATCAGGCTTCACATCCTGAGCAGCAGCTAACTTCAGGATGTGATTCAAGTGCCTCTGCGTGAGCCTTGAGCGCACTTTTGTTTTATTTATGCTCATTACAGAGAAAAGTTGCTCCCAAAGATATGTGGTTCCGAACATGCACAACAGTTTTGCAGCGAGGGCCGTCAAGTTGGGGTAACCTGGCAAGAGATTCTGATAGAATGTGTTCAAGCCAGCTGCGGTAAATTTTCCCTTCAAATCCGAGTCACACTGCAAGTCTATTATTTCAAGTTGGATCCTGACGGGCAGGTCAAAGGGATTCACAGTGAACAGCGAGCAAAAAACTTTGAAGTCTTTCTCCAGGTCACCAAAAATCTGAAATTGTTGCTAAACTCTAGAAACAGTCCCGTTATTTTATCTTTGAACTGCTTCATATCTGCCACACTTTGGATCGTGCACACATTTTTCAGACAGGGGAAGTGAGCTGCATGACCACCAGCGAGCTGCGTCTCCCACAATAACAGCTTCAACTTGAAAGAACGTATGCTGTCATAATACTGCGTGACAACTTTGTTGCGTCCTTGCAGCTGTTTGTTCAGGTTATTCAGGTGCTCTGTAACATCCACCATAAATCCAAGGTCCTGCATCCATTCTGCCGAATGTAATTCTAACACTGGTTTGCCCTTTTCTTCCATAAACTGTTCAATTTCTTCTCGTAAATCAAAGAAACGCCTCAGCACAGCACCTCGGCTCAACCATCTTACCTCAGTGTGGTATGGCAGGCCATAGATGTGGTCTTTGTCTCTGAGAAGGCTGTCAAACTGACGGTGATTGAGGCTTCTGGAGCGGATGAAATTAACAGTTTGGATGACCACCTTCATGACGTTATCCATTTTCAGTGACTTGCAACACAAAGCCTCCTGGTGCAAAATACAGTGAAAAGTCCAAAAATCACGTCCTCCATTTGCAGATTGCACTTTATCTCTGAACTTTTTTACAACGCCTCCTTTCTTCCCGATCACTGAGGGCGCACCATCTGTAGCCAGGCTGACAGTCTAATAATACTGCCCCAGATGGCTCAGTAACCTGAGCTCTGGAGGGCCTGAAAACTTTGTACTTTGTAACTTGGTAACAGATGACTGGAGGCGATAACCAGCCCTCAGACACCCTGAAGGCTTAAGACTATGATTGTGCATGGAAGGTGTTGCAGAAAGGGGAAGTTATATGTCTGTTATATGTCTGTTTATAGCTATTGAAGATGTACAAGATATACCATTGACTATACACGATGAACTTTTGTCTTGTGTTGACGCCATGGGGGGGGCGGATACCCCACTGCTTTAAAAGTGTTCTCGACATGTATTTTTGTCAGAGGACATATGGTGACATGTCTTCTCCTGTGCTAATAAACTCATCGTTTGATTGCACTTTTCTGGAGCCTCCATCGTTTGTTGTCTGGTCTGCAGTTGATCGATCTCGCTTCACAGTCCACTCTGATCCTGTCGGCAACTGTGTTTCTTGTCATGTTGAGTACAACAACAAGGCACATAGACCGGAAGTAAGTCGTCGTGACGTTAATGTCCCGCCTTAAGATTTAAAAATATCATTTTTTGTTGTAACCTCCAAACTCAATGGTAATGAAACGATACTTATTTTTCACTTTTTCAAAAGACAACATTAGCACTTTTCGTACCTCCGAAAGCGTGAGCGGAGCGTTCACTGTGCGCAATTTGACGCACGCCGAGTCAGACGCTGTACGCTGCTTCAGGAGCAAAGCTATTGTCCGTCAATTTGTTGAAATCATCCTGTGGCTCTTCCCATCGATCTCCCCTTCGCTCACAGTTAGCAGATAATTGGTGTCTCTACATGATCGATTGACAGTGTGAGATGACAGAAGCTCCATTTTCTGCTCAATGCGCATCTATTTCCAAAGCAGTTTCTTAGCTTTCCATCAATGACTACTTCCGGGTCAGAGGTCATTCAACCGCAGCTGTATTTAAAAAATGATTTTGAAGGGAAAAATAAAATCTAATTTGCTTTTGGTCCATGCTTTTATATTTAATTTGTTTGTATTGCAATGTGGACGTCTGAGAGAAAATACTTTTGAAAGCTTTTAAATACATTTGAAGAAAAAAAGTGATTTTGTGTATTTTTTTCTTTTTTTTAGGCATAAAGACCTTTATATTTTTTTAAAAATATAAAGGTCATCGATAGTGACACACAACACCACTCTTTTTTTTCCACTTTTTAAAGCACTCAAAACCTGAATTTTTGGCTTTACTTTGTTCCATGCTCAAAAATGAAAAAAGGGCGCCACCTGGTGGAAAAATAAAAAGATTATTAATTTTAAGGCCTGGAGTCCAAAATGTTACCCTGGCTTTGAGGATGCGGCTACAAATAGTTCTAATGATGGTGCATTGAAAAATAGCGTTTATAATGGGTTTCAATGGGGGACAAATCGATCACTAGGACCAATAGTGTAAGTTTATTTGTAGCTTAGCCACTGAAGCTAATTTAAGGAAGTCAGCCAAATTTTCCAAAAAAAGTTTTGTTACATTTTATTTTAAAATTTCAGTCTATATTCCATTCAACACAGTGCAAATGGCTTGGATTTGAAAAACACAAAAGCTGATTTAGATTGTTTACTAAAATGGAGACGTTTTTATATTGTCAGTTGAATTTTTTTGTTTTTTAATTGTTTGTGGTTTTGCAGGCCTAAACTTTCTTTCAGTGTGAACCTGCTAATTTGGGTCTGAAGAACAAACTGATCAGAGATCAAATGGTCATATGACCAATGACCTGCACTGCAGCAAACTGCACTGATTGGTAGATCAAAAAAAAAAAGAATTTCCAGATTTTCTTTTTGCCTTCTTTTTGTTTCTAACAAAAATGAGAGCCACATATGAGCATATTCGTTTAAAATTTTGATAGAACAGTAGCAGTATAATGTCCTTGTAAGTTGATATCAGGCCATTGTACAGCAAAATTCAGTATTTTGGTCTAAATAACCCAAAATGTGATGTCCGCATATGTGGACGCCAGGTCCTAGGAGGTTAAAATCCTCTCTGCAGGTTCCGCGATGCCATCACCTCCACAACACCATAGGTCTGATCCCTGATGTCCCACATTATACAGAGCATACATCAGCACAGAGAGTTAATAGAATTACTCCAACAGCAGCACAGAGTACAACTATCCACTGTGAAGGTCCCATTAATGCTGAGCCATATCTGCAGGTTTAGGAGAACATTTACTGCAGTCCAGATGTTTCAGTAAAGCTCTTTCCTATTTCAGCAGATGACGAACAAACCAAACTGAAGGAGTAGAGCCAAGCTGCTAAACTGGTCTGAATACAGTCCAGAACATCAGCCACTGAAAAATCTGGAGCTTTATGAACCCCAAACTACCACAAAGGAGCAGCTAAGATCCAACATCAACTAGAATGGAAACATGTGACTTAAACTGCTCCTCAGATAAAACATTTACAGATTATAGGAATGAAACCTCAACAAATAATTTCAGTTATTTTTTGTACCTATTTGTCTCCAGAACAAGAACCAGAGCAATTATCACAGGAAGCAAGCCTCCTATTAGTGGTGTGAGAAAGTGGTAGTGGGGAGGAGGATCACAGGGAGCAGGGGTGAAAAGGAGAAGTGGAGTCTATGGTTCTGTGTGGAGGAGGATAGACCGAGCAGGCCAGACCTCAGAAAATTCAAGCACTTTCAACACATGTGTCTAAATGCATGATGTGCCCTTTAACAAATGACTGAATATTATATCCAACCTCTGGAAACATCTGCACAGAGACAGAGATAAAGCGGGAACCTCTCACCATTTGTACCTGAAACAACAATGGAGACTTCATCACTTGGCCTGTGGGTACCTATAGGCTGCCTCAGAAGTCCCACCGAGCCCGATAGGACCCCTTCTTCAGCTTGGTGGCTCCCCTCACCTCTGGTTTCCATCATTTGGTTCGGGGGTTACCAGCATGACAGGCACCAACCACCTTGCAGCCGCAGCTCAATGCAGCAGCTTCTGCAATGGTGTGTCCAAGTCTGTCCAGCGTCCTCCCCTGCCACCTGATCCAACTCATCACAGGGTGGGGATCAGTTGACAGCTAAGCCCCTCTGATAAGATTATAAAATCTGTCATCAACCTGGTGCAACGTGTTGAAACTCATATGTTCAAACAAGGCATTTGTTATGGCCAAATTGTGGTTTGCACAGAAGTCCAACAACAAAACACAACAAACTCTTTCCTCACTCTGAAGGCGCAGGGAACAAATCCTCTTGCCCACTGCGAGAAACCCCTGTGAACCCCAAGCTGAAGCAAAAAGCTGAGGGGATATTAGGATAGCCACTCATGCCCGCCGTCATCTCATACAGGTTTTCTAAATCACTCTTTGTCTGGTCCCTCACCCAGGACTATTTGCCATGGAAAACCCTACCAGGGGGCAGAATCCCCAAACAACATATACCCTGGGATCCATGGGACACACACACCCCTCCATCATGATAAAGTAGCAATTTGTGGAGGGTAATTAGTTCATCTGATAGATGAGCTCATTTCTAGTAACAACACCACAGCAGAGGACAGGTGCAAACTGGACATGAAAGTCAGAACTGCTGAGAAATGTCATTGGTGGATTAGTGCCACATCTTTCAGACATCTAAATGAGACATGAAGTAGTCAGCATCACAATGGACTGTAATCACCTCTCGCACAGCTTATTTACACTCATGCAGTCTGGGAGGAGGTACAATAGACTCAGTTGCAGGACCACTCCACAGCTAAATAGGTTTTTTCCACAACAGCAGTCAGACTGCTACACCAGAATATGTAAAGTGCTTGTAAGAGGTGTAATTGTATTTTTAGTAGAGATGGCATGATACCACTTTTTTATGTCCGATACCGATAGCATAAATTTGGATATCTGCCGATACCAATATGAATCCGATATTGTGTGTTTTTTAATCAATAAAACTGTTTTTTTTAATATCTTGCTGCATTTTGTATAAGTTCATACTCAAGTTTAAATAAACAACAACACTAAAGCTATACCTGTATGTAAAATATACACTGCATCCAAAATATTTCATAGTTCAGCAACACTGATCAATCTAATAAACCTTACCTAACTTAAAACCTAACTTAAACCTACTCCATCCTCCCTATTCTGGTATTTTAAAGAGTACTTAGCAGAAATATTAAGCAACCTAACTAATAGGGTTGCAAACTCCCAGCAAAAAAAAAAACACCCCCCACCCTCCACCTCATGATGCTTAATTGATGTAATGAACTTTAATTTGATGCAGGGTGAAAAAAAAATGCACAGAAACAAATTATTTTTCAAGAATAATTAAATAGATTCAACATCTTTCTTCAACAGAATTGCAGACTGCACAGATCATACCTTCCCAAAGGAAAAAGTACTATAGCTTACTAGGGTATATTAGACTTAACAGTTACTATATACAGTAATGGACTTCTATACATTTTACATCAGATTAAAACTTTGGGTGTAAGATTCGAATAATTATTTATTAAAAGCTAGATATTTTAAATGAGAATAAGAAAGAAAAGTATGTCTTTGTGCCCCCCTTTTCCCTGTTCATGCCCTATCGGCCCCCCTGGCTAAACTTTGCTAGATTCGCCCCTGCACAGTTACCAGCCGTCAGCTACGTAGAAAAGGATCCTGGTGTAGAAAGTAATATTAAATAAATTCTAACAACAGCTTATCAAGCTTAAACGTGCTGCTGTTGTTCAGCTGCTGGTTTCCTCTTTCTGGTGCAAAGTGGGCCAAAAACAAAGAAGAGAGACAGACTCGTGACAGAAAAGCCGATCAGCTGATCGTTAAGCAGTTTCACGATTGAAGTAGCGGCAGCAGAGGGGGAGAGAGGCAGTCGCTCCATATATCGGTTGTTAAGCTTAACATGGGAATGCTTTACAAACATTCAGAGATGAACTTACACACTTGCTTTACTTCTCTCTGGGATAACTTCCTCGGAGATGAAATGCTGGTTTGGTAGCGAGGCTACAAATACACACAGCCACTCTATCACATGACGCATACTGCTCCGACGTGCTACGGTTATGAGGCGAGTTACGCCGTGTTGCAAGTTTTGTGAGGTGCTTTTTTGATATTTAATGGATCGGATTACATTTTTTATTTTTCGCCGATATCCGATCCAGTAATTTAGGTCAGTATCTGACCGATACCGATACGTCATATCGGATCGGTCCATCTCTAATTTTTAGCTTTCATTTTTTTGTATTTGTGACAGTTATACTATCTATTGCTTCTTAATATTTATCAAGTGCTCTTATTTGATTTTTTATTTAGAATATCCCATCTGGCATTGCACTGCTGAATAGTGCTGGGGCTGAGGAGAAACAGAAGAGAGTAGAGGGACTGAAGACAGTAGACATGGTGTAGATGGGAGCAAATAAGGTCTGTGATTAAGGAAAACTTGGTCAAATGTTTGTGTAAATTCTGTCCAGTGATTAATTGCATAAGTAAATGGTAAATGGCCTGTATTTATATAGCGCTTTAATAGTCCCTAACGACCCCAAAGCGCTTTACATATCCAGTCAGCTACGTTGTAGCCACAGCCACCCTGGGGCGCACTGACAGAGGCGAGGCTGCTGGACACTGGCGCCACCGGGCCCTCTGACCACCACCAGTAGGCAACGGGTGAAGTGTCTTGCCCAAGGACATAACGACCGAGACTGTCCGAGCCGGTGCTCGAACCGGCAACCTTCCGGTTATAAGGCGAACTCCCAACTCTTGAGCCACGATCGCCCTGTAAGTATGTGGAGGCAGGACCTCACAGCAGAAGCATACTCTATAATGTGTTGTACATTATTATTTGTGTATTAATGTATTTTTTATCTACTGTATTTACCAAAATCAAGAAGTCACAAGCAAAGAAAGACCACACCATGGCACATGTTTAAAAACGGAAAGTTTATTGATAAAAAATATTTATTAAACATAACTCCTCTCTGCTGACATCTGGCTACCAGATGTCAGCAGAGAGGACTGTGTTGAAAAGCTTCGAGTAATGATCCGTTCTTTAACACAAACTTTAATGATTCAGAAAGCTTCGTTTGGCCATCACTACATTGAGACATTTGAATAAAACCAAAGTACCTCAGAAGAGGAATCCTTTCTGTTATACTGTGTTTCCCAGATTTACTGAATAGTACATGGGAACTTCAGTTGTGCTTGCACCCCATGCAGTTATCATTAACTATTATACAAGTATTTGATCGGCTTTAATTTATTCTCAGTTGACAGTAGTATGTTTAATTATCAAGAAGCAGATAAAAAATGTAAATGATCATTTATCTCCTTAAGTTGAAATACTTCCAGTAACATCATTAATAATCACATCAGTGATTTTAGATCAGGCAGTTTTCTTGTTAACGCAAATATTTAGTCAGCCAATCACATTTTAACAACTCAGTTTATGTAGGTTGACAGCCTGCTGAGCGTCAAATGGAGAATGGAAATTAGTGAACATTTATCCCCATCTGTAATTATCTCAAAACTTTGACATAGTAACTCAAAGTTTACAGTTAATTTAGTAGAGTTTGAGTTGTTTCAGTTGTGGAAAACAATGTTTAGCCTTGCTGAATCATGGCAACATTTCAAATCATTGCATTTATTGTTGTTTTTAATCCAGCGTCCCACTTTTTTGAAATTTGATTTATGGCATCATATCATAAAATGACCTCTGCAACAAGATTCCCTAAAAGGAGAGAGAAACTTTCCTATACCTTCAGCAGCATCCTTAAAACCTTCCTCCTCACAGAGAAGTGAATTGAATTGATTAAATTGATATACCTTTATTAGTCCCACAAGGGGAAATTTCATAAGGCTGCCGACCTATTGCATGCAATGGCGGCGCCATCTTACCCTCCGACAATACATACATTACACAAAAAATATCACATGGGGAAGACGGGTCAGCGAGGTATAACAATGGAAAATGCACAACATCCGGACAGACACGGAGAAAAAAAATAACTCCCCCCAGACTGAGCTCCAACAGGGAGATCAGTTTGAGAACAGAAAAAGAATCACCTCTGCACATAGCACATGAAAAAACTCTTAATACAACAAAGAACACATGACAAGCAACAAGGATGGTAAAGGGTGAGAGACAGCCAGTGTAGACAGCACATCCGGGCCTGCAGCCTATGCGCTGGTCTCCATGATCCACCGTCAACATCGGATCGAAATAAGCGTCGAAGGTGTTTGGAGGGGGGATGAGTGTATGTCTGCATGTGTATATATGTCTGTGTGTGTGTCCAGAGTTCAGCTGAGACAGTGTCCTTCGCCCTGCCAGGCTAAGTAAACAGTCTTCCAGCCAACCCAGGTGACCTTGCATAGAATGGGAAGAACAGTCCAAACACTAGGGATGGGTATTGTTTAGGTTTTATCCGATACCGGTGCCAAACCGGTACTTTTGAAACGGTGCCGGTGCTTAAACGGTGCTCAAACCGGTGCTTAAAGAATGGAGAACACAAAATTGGTCCAAAAACCTCTCATGTTCAGCTGGTTTTTTTGTAAAAAGATAACAATGTTAGCCTTTTCTGCAGCTATAGGGCATATATGGTATCACTCTTGGCTGGAATCAGTGCTTAAACCAGGGGTGTCAAACTCAAATACACAGTGGGCCAAAATTCAAAACTGGAACAAAGTCGCGGGCTAACGTTAATATTTATTGAAATATATTTATTCCTCCAGATATAAGAATGAATCTTTTCTTATGGACTCAAACACATTTTGCTGAAAAACTGAATATGGAACAAGCAAAGCTTAATACTAAACAATATATATATTAGCTGTATAATACCAGTAGGCCAGCTCTAATAGTAATTTGGTATGGCTTCGCGGACCAAATGTAATTAGGCTGCGGGCCAAATTTGGCCCGCGGGCCAGAGTTTGACACCTATGGCTTAAACAATGGAAAAAACACAAACTTTGTCCAAAAATCTCTCATGTTTAACTGTTTTCCACTTTTTCTTTGGTCATTTTAGCCTTTTTGGCCAGGGTGAAGGGAGTATCTGCCATCAAACAAGAAGACAGCCGCATGTAACTATGACGGTGTTTGCTAGTTCACCTTACATGCATTAATGTAATAATGTGGTTAGCCTACTCAACGTTACACACGAACAACATGAAGCTACTCACGCAGAGAAGAACGGCTGCTGCTGCCATCATCATCCGTCATCATTTCTGCTACGCTGACAGGGCTAGGGGCCAAGACTCTACTCTTCGGGTTTTTGGGGGATGTTTCTAACTCCGGGTCCGATAACAGGCACCACACCCGCAGTAGATGTGCACGGTGTGAGGTCTCGCAGCAAACTATCAAACACGGCGCATTTCTCGGCTTTAAAAAAAACCGCTATGCGTCGTCAGGTGTTTCATCAGATTTGAGGTGTTACCTCCTTTGACAGTATCAGCTTAAAGCACTTGTTGCAGGCTGCTGAGTTTGCATCTTTTGCTGTGAAGTACAGCCAGACTTTTGACCGCTTCACCTTGGGCATTTTTAATCTGTAGCTCTGCTCTAAAAGAACGTACGTACCTGGCCCCGCCTACTATCCTCGGAAACGTAAAATGATTGGCTAGAATTGGCTCAGGAAAAAAAAAGCACCGAAGTAAAGCACCGAAATGTGCGCTGCTTTTCGGTCTGGTTACTACCGTTTATGTCAGAACCGGTGACACCGGTACCCATCCCTACTAAACACAGTTGTTATCAGGGAGTTTTTGTTCAGCTCCAGCCTTGCGACCGCAGCTGGCGCCGAGGGGGTCTCCGCATGAAGTGATGGTGCTTTTTACTTTAGTGCAAACAACTGATATGAATTTCCAAGCAGTTCTACAGTCCAACACTGGTCTCTCAATCTCCCGTTGGAGAGCCATGAGCTTCGCCATACTTGCACTCTGTGATGTTGTCATTCCTGTGCTGAAAGAGCCGATTCTGAGAACTCACGACAGTGTGTCTCCCCGAGATGTCCTCAGAGATCTTATTCTGAGTATTCACGGCAGCCGTAAGCCTTTCTAAGATCTTATCCGTGCTGCACTCAATGAGCCAATTTTGAGAAACTCACACCTCGTCCCATCGTTTCAATCCCAGCGGGCAGCCTTGTGGGGGTTTGAACCGCCGGTTCCACTTCCTTAGTTATTCGGTAAGTCAGGGCCAAGCCAGCTCCGATCAGCCAGAACCCTGTTATCATGGTTCCGAATAGGTAGATATCTTCAGCACTCAGGCTCACCTGAGCCCAGACTTGACTTGAGAAAAGGGTGTCAATTGCATTCAGAGACCAGTTGATCAAATCCATAATTCTCTTTTTGTCATGATCCTGGGCCAATGTTGGCCCAGTATTCTTTGTTTTCGTGTGTTTTGCATTTTGTTCTTTATTTATGCCGTGGTTCCTAGGTTGTTCTGTTAAGTTGTTCCTTATTTTGACTTCCCCCTGTAACCTTTACCCCTGTGCGCCCCTCTGTGTGTCTGTGAGCCCTCGTCTCCCCTCCTTGTGTTTCATTCCATGTCTCCCCAGCCCGTTATGCCTGTGCTCTCCCCGTGCTCTCCTGTCTCTCTCTCTCCTCCTGTCTGCACCTCTGTACTTCCTGTTTTACTTTGACAGTCTCCCGTCAGTGTCGTGTTTCTCCTGCCGTGTCTCGTTACGATTATCTGTGTCAGCTGTGTTCCCCGTGTGCTCCCACTTCCCTCGTTAACCCTCTGTGTATTTATGTGCATGTCTCCCTCAGTTCAGTGTCGCGTTGTCAATGTCTCCTCCCCGAACCTGTGTGCCTTTCTGTGTTCCCTCGGTCCTCAGTTAGCATTCCCAGTTTAGTTCTGTTTCTTTGTGAAGCCTGCAATAAAGCAGTGATTTTGAGTTCAGCTTTTTGTCTCCGTGAGTTTTGCATTTGGGTCCTCATCTGCCTTCACACAGCCAGTTCATGACACTTTTAGGTTTTAAAAACAGACTGTGAGAGAGTGTTCAGAGAAAAAGTAATACAAAAAACAAGAGACTAGACAAGAGCACAAGAGGCTAAGCAGGGAAGCTAAGAGAGAGGAGGAGGAGGAGAAAAGTGCGACCGCCTTCGTCAAGAGCAAGAACACAGAATGATGATCTTATTTTTCTTCCTTATGACCCTGTCTGCCATCAACTTACAATGGCCCCACTGTGTGTATGTGTATGATATACCATAAGGCCCATTTGAGGTGTTACTCTAATTGCATATAACTAAGTGCGAAAGTGATATTGCAATTACTAAAGTGATCAATGCATAAGAAAAGAAATCTGCCACGACACCCTCCTGAATCTGAATTGGGTAAGAAGAGGAAAATGGATCTATAAATGCAGTTTATTACATGATTCTTGGGTATATTAGTTCAATGAATATTTTATATAGATATCAAACTAAACTAGAAAGCGAAAATTTCTGAAGAAATTTTAAGTGTGCCTATGCCGCTGCTAATCAGTGTAGTTTTCCATTCATACGGCTACAGAGAGGAAAACTCAGAAGAGCAGCCATTCTCCACCATGAACTATGGTAAAAACAAACACCGCTCACGCTTCACAGATGACAGCTTACAGTTTTGTGTAAAGATGAAGTTACTTCATACAGCGCCGATTTGCAGACGCTGTGCACACAGGTTCATGAGCAGAAGTCCCATTGTACCACGGCAGACCTGACAATGTTTGCATGAACACGCTTTGAAGCATTACGTTATGGACCACTTTTCACACATGGTTGGTGTACCCACACAGCCGGCTGTAGCTTTTCAACTCACAGCCCGACACACACCCAAAAAACAGCCGAGAGAGCACAGACTACGCCCGAGAGGCGTGACTGCAGATGCCGCTCAGGTGGGTCCACCTCCCCTGCAGCGGCACTGCAGATCACGCCCCGCCACACATATCAAACACGTAAAATAAATATTTATGCACTTTCGCATTCACTTTTTGTTTTTTGTTATTTTTACAGTGTTCTGAATGATGAACAATGGTCTACAGCCAATCTTGTGTATTATTATACAAACTTTGGTTGTAAGATTCAGATAACTATTTAATAAAAGCTAAATGTTTTATATGAATTGATATTTTACCAGTTGCAGGATTAGATGCTCAGCGACATAACTTCAGCTATAACTGTGTGTTTTCAGTGTTATGGAGGTGCTTTGTCTCATTGTGTACTAAATACTCCTTATACAAGTTATACAGATACATTCATATATTTCCCCCAATTTAATCAAATGTTTTACAGGTTTTCTGTTTCTATTTGAGGCTTTTATTTTGAAACATTAGCAGCAGGAGGTGTGTTTTTTTCTGTAAAGACAAAACACATCTAAAGGTGTGTGTTGGTAACTCAGTCAGTGTTTGTGCACTTTTCTCTCAGTGGCCTCAGCAATGCTCACTCTGTTTGTACATCACTAATTTTCAAATGATAACACATTTCCTTTAAAATCTGAATTTAAATGGAGATAAAATGACATAATGAGGGAATTTTTACCATCAAAAAGACTGTCAGGAGAAAGTGTGATGCCACCTCTGGGTTGAAGTGAGAGCAGCAGTGAAAAAGTGAATGTGAAAAATATGAAGTAAAAGCAGCTCAAACATTACAGACAGAGGATCACACAGAGATGATCATCTGGGACACCAAGTTCAGAAAAGAGGAACTTTGAGATGGAAGGAAACATGAGAAATGATCGGGGTGCTCCTCACTGACATTTCCACGGTGTGTTGAGCTTCTGAAGTTGATATGTAACCATGGCTACATCTTTTACAATAACACAACAGGAAATAATACAATACACAATAGAAGTGTTTGTGGGAATGCTCCTTTAACCAAACCTTTCCCGCTTCTTCCAGTAAGAGCGAGTTAGCTTTGTGAAAAAACAGATTGCGACACCAGGGAGAAGAATCAGGGATGTCAGTGTGTTGGGAAATATGAAGGTCTTTTTACTTAAAGAAAAACTGGTGACTGTTGAAGTTTTCAGAAAACAAACTGAGTTTTAGTGAGTTTGACGTTTTATTGGAGTTTGGAAAAAGTGAGTTTATGAAGAGCAAACGAGCTAATTGAAGCTTTGCTTTTTGATGGACAAAAGTAGAAAACACAAACACAGACTTAGAAGTGTGTTTTCAGTTCATGTAAATAACCAAACACAGATTTGTTTTGCTCTGTGATTTGAACTTGCATTTGTGTTACATTGAAGCTAGCGGCGAGTTGAAAAAGTTAAGATGGTGCAGCCTTGTCCATACACCTTGCTGACCACTCCACTCAGACTATGCACCTTTTTAGTTGTCTACTTACTTATTGCTATGTTTTACATCCCAGAATCTTCTGGTTTTATAGTTAACGAAAACAGATTGCATCTAAACATCAGTAACAAGGTTGCACACTTTTAAACCTGACCAGTCCTGGTAGTAACAGTAACAAACTAAACTCGAAACAATACATTATGTTACAGACTTTAGACCTTGAAGAGATAGCACTAGTATGATCACTCAGTTATAAACATCAAGGACAACAGAGGTGATTAGAAATAAATATCAAGTAAATATACAAGAATATTACAGAGTAGAAAAGAGTGTGTGTAAAGAGGGTGTAACTATTGCAGTGTTTAGATGGAGCAGTTGTACAGAGAGATGGCCACAGGCAGGAATGATTTCCTGTGTCGTTCAGTGGTGCTTTTAAATAATCTCAGTCTCTCACTGAACGTCCTCCTGTGACTAGCCAGTACGTATCTTCCCACCCACTCGGTGGGAAGTATTAACCATTATTGTCCTTATCTTGGACAACATCTACCTCTCAGACACCACCCTGATGGCGTCCAGCTCCATCCCCGCCTTGTGGATCAGTTTATTTAGTCTGTTGGCATCTGTGACCCTCAACCTGCTGCCCCAGCATGCAACAGCATAGAGGATAGCACTGACCACAACAGAGATATAGCAAGATAACATTAATTAGTAGAGATAGTGAAAACTTTGGTTTACGTTGTTAGCCACTTGGCTATGATAGTAAACAGACACTGATGTAGGTTACTGAATTTTTGGACTGTGTTCAGCACAATGTGAGGAAGTGTTCAAGTTCATAACATATGGAGGGATGAAGTAACCATGAGGGAGGTAATCGCTGCTCTGCCCAATCAGAAGCTACGCTATAGGACGTGCTCAACGGCGTAGATTGGGACATGTTCAGATCATGATTTCTACGCCCATTTCAAGGTTTTTATTTATTGCTCATGCAAGGAAAGACAGAAACTGCTCTGAGGTATTGGTAGTGGGCAAATGTTCAATGAGCTCATAGCTATTAGTTGGCTTTATTATCCCTGAAGACCAGTCTGGTCTGAGACCCTCAGACTCATTTTGTCTTAAATAAGATGATTGTGAAACTGAACGTTTTAGATCAAAGATCCGTTTTATTCATACAGCACCAAATCACAACAACAGCCAGCTCCAGTCAGCTGCTTCATATTTATACCTTATATTGTAAGGTAAAGACTAGAGGAATCACCCAGCACATAATAGGAGCTTAGACCCCAGCAGCCTAACTGCAGTATAACTCAGGGCACAAATTGCACCTGTCCCCTGTGGGTGGTGGGCCTGCGGAAGGATGAGCACATATCCCTTTTATGGGCTTGGATAAAGGCCCGCCCACCAGACACTTGACCACAGGCACCCTCTCTGGGCCTGACTCCAGGATGGGCCCCCCGGTAACGCTACCCCGGGGAGGGTAAACTTTTCCATTGGTTTTTCACTCATAGTGGTCTTCTGACCTCTGACCTGAAAGTAACTTAGTATTACTAAATAATAAATTTCATCATGACTATACAAATCAATCATTATATGTATTATTCTATATAAGTTATATTCTTGAGCTTTAGAGAAACACAACATACTAATATTCACTGTGAAGCTTTGAGTGGAAAAAGACAGAAAAACAATATGTGAATAATGGGAGTGTTACGTCCCCTGGCTAGTCTAGGGGGTTTGAAAGGATGAACATAAAGGTAGATAGTGAAGGAGGAGCCAAAATGGTATTTTTAAAAGGTTTATTTCGTGCCAGAGTTGAAGTTCTGGTGCAGACTAAGAGTTAACTTCAGGGAGAGCAAAGGCCAACATAACAAACAAAACATCTCTGATATGAAAATAAAAGAAACTTGCTTAATTCCAAAGAAAACAAAATATACAACCTATAACCATAACCTACCTAACAACACATAAACAGTGAAAACAGGGTGTCAAAACAAAACGCGAAAACAAAAATGCACATAGGCATGCACGTCTGCACAGGTATGGCAACCAAAATGGCCATAAAGCCCAGATACACATCTGCACAGGCCTTAAGTAGTGCTCTGCTGATTGACAATTAGCTGGACTGTGAACAGCATCCAATCAGGACAGAGGAGGTGGAGCCTAGACAAAACAAAGAGTTAGTAGGGAGAAGAAACATCCTCCTGGGGGATGTAACAGGGAGCTTCCATCTTTAAAGCACTAAAGAGGAAAAAGTTTACAAGCAATCATTTAAAACAGTTTAAAACATCAACTGATTGAATCCATGAATCTGAAAACGTGTTTCTGAGTGAAAGAGACAGACATGTACAGACTGAACTATCTGTTCAACAGTCAGAGTGTTTCTCTAAAAGGAGGATACTCTTTACACTCAACTCAGCACAGGGACACTGAGGAATCAGGATAGACAGCAAATCCAGGATAAAGAGTTTCAGTGAATGTGGTGTTGAAGGTGTGGAGGGGGATCAGAGTGTCAGAGGAGACTCTGTAGAAGGACAGAGTGCCAGCAGGACAGTCCACATACACTGCTACTCTGTTAGAGACAGAGGAGGAGGAGGAGGAGATGGTGGTCATGACTGTATGTCTGTTATTGTGCCAGACATGACGAGGTCCATCATAACAGCAAAATAGACTCCAGGACTGATCATTCTGTCCAAACATACAGTCATCACTGTTTCCTTTCCTTCTGATTCTTCTGTAACTCACTGATATCTCAGCCTTTCCTCTCCACTCGACCTCCCAGTAACAGCGACCAGTCAGACCAGTTCTACACAGCACCTGAGGTTGAGCATCAAATCTGTCTGGATGATCAGGATATGACTGAACCTCCTCCACATGTGTCACCGTCCTGTTGTTGTCAGACAGTTGGAGGTTTGTGTTCACTGTGTTTGTGTCAATTGTGAGTTGACAGGAATCTGATGGAGAGAACAAACACAATCCAGCTGCAGTTATTGATCCATCATCTGTTCATTGATTGACACTTTGATGATGACTCCTGACATCAGAGATGTGAATGAGTGATGTGACAGTTTGAAGATGGTTGAATGTTTGCTGCTTTGTTTTCATGAATCACATTAAAAACACACTTACACATCCTCCGACCTTGTCTCAACCATTGGACTTCAGCAGACTCCATCCTGAAAGGAAATGTAAGGTAACAGTAACAGTTTATTTATATAGCACATCTCACAGACAGATGTCACGAAGTTCCTCACAAGAGAGGTAACAAAAAACACAATACAATCATAAATGTATCATAAAAGCCCTCATCTAATTGAAAGCTTTATGAAATAAATGTCATGGTCTGGGTGAGTGCGGGGTTTTTCCACTCCACTGGGCTCCACCTTCAGGCAGAGACTCCAATCAGCCTCCACACCTGGTTCCAATCAAGTCATCAGCATATAAGACCAGCATTCACATCAGACCTCTGCCAGATCTTCTGCTAACCGACGTTAGTGCTAGGCCGCCAAGCCCTTGTGACAGCCCTTAACTACTGCTTTTCTCCTCACTGTGTTTTCTTTGTCATAGGACCCACCTGGCAGTCACACTTCCCAAGCTAAGCTACTCACATCTCCGCCTGGACGCTGGTTCTGTCATCTGGTTGCTTCCTTTCCATCATTGGACTACACCTGCCTGCCTCCCTGCCAAGTCCCTCGCTCCAAGTATTTTCTGGACCCTCTCTGGACACTCCTCACCCGGAACCCCTTGGACACCCGCTCCTCGCATGACACCTTAACCTGCAACACGTAAGCCCTAACCACCATAGTCTAATCCTTCAGCTATGATTCACTAGACTGCCACTGACTAGTTGTCTCCTCTCATTATAGTGACTGCGTACCTCCATCCAAGCGGCTGCCCCTTTTTCCATTCCCAGGATCCGTCCATGAAATCTAGCACCTAGTCATAGCACTCAGTTTCATGTTCATAGTTTGACCTCATAGTTCCCAGTTCATAGCATTGATAGTTCCCTGCTTTGTAAATTAACTAGGCACTGTAAATAAAGCACTGAGTTCAGGCCCGTTTTGCCTCCCTTTGTGTCTGCATTTAAGTCCACAGCCAGGCCCTCTCGGCCGTGACAATAAAAATGCCTTTATCTTCTTTTTGAAGATCACCACAGAATCCAAATGCCATAGAAATAGGAGAAGTTAAACTGCAGGAATGTCTTAAAGACATAAAGACCTGGATGGCCGCTAACTTTCTGCTTCTTAATTCAGATAAAACTGAGGTTATTGTACTCGGCCCTGAAAATCTTAGAAATATGGTATCTAAGCAGATTCTTACTCTGGATGGCATTACCTTGGCCTCCAGTAATGCTGTGAGGAACCTTGGAGTCATTTTTGACCAGGACATGTCCTTCAATGCACATATTAAACAAATATGTAAGACTGCTTTCTTCCATTTGCGCAACATCTCTAAAGTTAGAAATATCCTGTCTCAGAGTGATGCTGAAAAACTAGTTCATGCATTTATTACTTCCAGGCTGGACTACTGTAATTCTTTATTATCAGGATGTCCTAAAAACTCACTGAAAAGCCTTCAGCTAATCCAAAATGCTGCAGCAAGAGTACTGACAGGGACTAGAAAGAGAGAGCACATTTCTCCTGTTTTGGCTTCCCTTCATTGGCTTCCTGTTAAATCCAGAATTGAATTCAAAATCCTGCTCCTCACATACAAGGTCTTAAATAATCAGGCCCCATCTTATCTTAATGACCTTTTAGTACCATATCACCCCATTAGAGCACTTCGCTCTCGCTCTGCAGGCCTACTTGTTGTTCCTAGAGTATTTAAAAGTAGAATGGGAGGCAGAGCCTTCAGTTTTCAGGCCCCTCTTCTGTGGAACCAGCTTCCAGTTTGGATTCGGGAGACAGACACTATCTCTACTTTCAAGATTAGGCTTCAAACTTTCCTTTTTGCTAGAGCATATAGTTAGGGCTGGACCAGGTGACCCTGAATCCTCCCTTAGTTATGCTGCAATAGACGTAGGCTGCCGGGGATTCCCATGATGCATTGAGTTTTTCCCTTCCAGTCACCTTTCTCACTCACTATGTGTTAATAGACCTCTCTGCATCGAATCATATCTGTTATTAATCTCTGTCTCTCTTCCACAGCATGTCTTTATCCCGTCTTCCTTCTTTCACCCCAACCGGTCGCAGCAGATGGCCCCGCCCCTCCCTGAGCCTGGTTCTGCCGGAGGTTTCTTCCTGTTAAAAGGGAGTTTTTCCTTCCCACTGTCGCCAAAGTGCTTGCTCATAGGGGGTCATATGATTGTTGGGTTTTTCTCTGTATTTATTATTGTGCGATCTACTGTACAATATAAAGCGCCTTGAGGCGACTTTTGTTGTGATTTGGCGCTATATAAATAAAAATTGAATTGAATTGAATTAGAAGTGCATTCAACCATTGATCTCTTTGATCTTATCAACACAAAACTGAGTTTGTTACTGTCTGCTTCAGGCACGCACATTAATAGGTACCACATCTGGGGACACAATAGAACTGATTTTGTCAAACACAATCTTAGGATTTCTCTTGTTTTTTGACATCTGTTACGTTCCCCTAAAAGGGTCCAGGCGACGCAGAGGAAGTACCAAAAAGTGTCCGGGTCAGAAAAAGGAGCCAGAAGCAAACTCGTTAAAGAGTTTTATTAAAGTTTCTATCAAATACTAACTGAAAGAGATGGACAGTAATGTTTTAACGTTCTTCATTATTAAACATTCGCGCAGAAATAAGTGACATAATATTCAGTACTTACTTTTGAAAGTTTACTCTTCGGCCGCTCTGCTTCTGCCTCTGCCGTATTTTGCAGCAAAATAATCCACCCCACCGCAGCGCTATGAATTGTGGGATATATGGGACGACGAAGCGTGCACCGGACCACGCTTGATAGTTGGGGAAATCAAGGGCGCATTTGGAGGAGCAGCAGAATCTTCATCCTGCAGTCAAAATCCCGTTAAATCTAATCCTCAGTCAGACTGCAGACACATAAAGCAACACACTGCAAACACTCCCAGAGACTGAAGCACAAACACCAGTTTACTTTCACATTCACTGTTCAGTCATGGGGGGGGATCCCGGGCAGAGAATATATAGTTTTAAAGTGTTATACTTCTATTTTTATCTGGGAGGACATAGAACTAACTAGGAATGCACCAACACAGCAAAAACAAACATGTACTAAACTCTCATGTGTTGTATTTTTGGTCTCATCCTAGATAGCACTCTGTCCTTCACAGCACATGTAAATAATATCAGTCGGTCTTCCTACTTTCATCTCTGTAATATTAATCATCTTCATCCCTCACTCACACCACACAGTACTGCCATACTTGTCAATGGTCTTGTCACAACTCGTCTGGATTACTGTAATTCTCTTCTCTATGGTTTACCTCATAAATCCCTCCATAAACTGCAGTTGGTTCAAAATACAGCTGCTCGTATTATTTCCAGAACTAGATCCACTGAACATATGACACCTGTTCTTAAACAGCTCCATTGGCTCCCAATTCACCTCTGTGTCAATTTCAAGATCCTGCTTCTCACTTACAAAGCGCTTCATAACCTCGCTCCTCCATATCTATCCGATCTTCTCCATACATACTCACCCCCTCGTACAGTCCACTCTTCTTCAGCTTCCCTTCTGTCTGTTCCACCTGCTCGCCTGGCTACCACGGGACTCAGAGCCTTTAGTTTGATCTCACCATGTTTGCTATATATACATTTTTTTAAATGTTTTTTTATGGTATTGTTTATGTGTTACTGTAAAGTGACCTTGAGGGTCTGAAAGGCGCCTATAAAGAAAATGTATTATTATTATTATTATTTAAAGAGAGAGTGAGCTACAGAGAGCTCAGACTCTCATAATAATATGTAACCAGTGTCACCCATCTCTCTGTGACTGGAAGAGGAGTAGTGACTGATTATTTAGCATTTTAGGCGGCTATGAGTTTTTATGGTGGAACTTATAAAGGCCTAAAAAAGCAGGAACTCCAGCAACACTTAGGAAAGAAGAACAACTTTAATAATTGACCAATAGGCAATAGGTTGGTTTATAGCTAAACCAACCTATCAAACAACACACACAAAAATCCAACATTACAGACATATTCATTCACATTTCTTTGAACAACTTAAATCATTCATTCAACAGCACACAAACACGAACATAGTTAAGAATGGTGGACACACTCAGCCTCATTGGTCCAGCTGTGAGTCCGTTACCGTGAACTATGGAGCGGCAGATTTGTGCTGTTTGTGCTGGAACTAAGCTGCACACAGCTGATGTTAGCCAGGAAACATTACACAATGACTTCAATGGAGAGACCGGAAATAAAAACACACACAGTTTGTTGTGTGAAGAAATCAAACATGAGCTGAACAAACAGTAAAGTTCCTAAAGAAAAAATATTAAAGGAGGAAACAAAGCAAACTTACAGTTTCTTCACACACCAACAACAAGCTCCACTCCACACCTGTGGGTTTCACAATGTGATCCTGTGTTTTCTTGTGCTATTTTGAGCTCTGAATGTATGTTTCTTTCTCCACCCATCAGAATGCATAGATAAAATTCCACACAAACACAGACATCTTAAATAAACACAGTAGAGAGCGAAAGGAAAAGTACATCACAGTGAGAAATTAAACTTTACAATCATGAAAACCCCCAAAAAGAATAATCAGAATGAAATTACTTTATTAATCCCTAGGGAAATTATTCGGAAATCATAAGGAGAATTTGTGGGAAAATGATGTTTATTAAAAATCCATTTGATCCGTCCCTTTTCTTTCCCTTGTCCAGAGTTGGGTCGAAAACCTAAGCAGCCAAAGTAGAGAAGCCCAGACGTCCCTCTCACGGGCCAGCTCCTCCAGCATGACCACGTAAGATGTGTCAATGGGATTAAGGAGGTCCGTGAAGGATTCCTTCCAATGAAGTCATCAGCCCTCCAAATAAACTATACACAGTGCAGGTAGAACATTGCTTTCCCTCCTGAGTCGTGTGATGGCTTGCCAGAAACTCTTCGAGGCAGTCCGAAAGTCTTTTTCCATGAGTTCTTCAAAATTCTCCAACTCTCATGGTTTTGCTTCAGCCACATCCTGCTTAGCCTGTCAGTGTCTATTGTAGTGTAATACCTTCATAGTGTAATCTTCACATGCTTCATCTGAAGCACACCCTCTGTTGATTCACTCACTAACCTTTTTGCAGCTCTTTAAGTCAGGATCACTAAATTGGAGACTCGACTTCGCACCCTTGAAGAACCCATAGCTAGCAAAGACCCTATAGACCAAGTGACATGTTTAGCCTTAAATTGCTGTCTATCTGAATGGTGTCCAAAAACCAATGTGGCTCATAAGTTACAATCCCTCTCACCTGTACATGTACTGCGCCATGTGTGAGCTGGAGTGGGGCACAGATTAAGTATTCAAAAGTCATTCGTCATTTCAAATGACCAGCAGATAAAGTCTCAGGTTGGTAATAAATGTAAAAATGAATGTCCAAACCTTTATATTTTAGGGTTATTTATGTCTTACACAGCATCCCAAGTCTTTAGCTATATTGTTAACTTAAGCTAAAGCGAACAGTTAGTCCAGTTCATTAGCAACATAACTGGATCCCCGCTGTTTGAAGTGATATGATATGATATGATAGACAACTATCACTGAAACAGCAAACTTTGTGAAAACATGCTTCTTCAGCCAGCCAGCCATCTGGATGATTATAAGGAATAAACGAAAAACTTAAGAAGACATGCGTCACTTCATCTTTTATCTTTGTTATTATTGTTATTCTTATTTTAGATTTTTCATTAGGTTTATTTTTAGTAGTCCTTGCCAACTTCTTTCCCTCTCCCATTTTACCGTCAGCTTGTCAGCATCTATTTGTGATTGGGAGTGGAACAGACAGGAAATCCAAAGTACCATTAAGACCAGGAGAGGTTCTTATATTTCAGAAGAAGGGATTATTAAAAGGAATTCAAAAGAAACAAATTCAATGCCAGATGTTATCTCAGAACGCTGAGACCACTTCTCTGTTTGGGAAATATTCCAATCATTCTTCTGAACCTGACCCAACCAAACCCACTTAATGTAAAGTGAATAAAAATTGTTCAGTTTCATCTGTTGTCTTGATGGCTTGTCTTGAGTCATCAGCTGTCAGCACAGGAATGTTAAACTGAACACTTCCTCATGTCAGTGTGAGTCACTATGTGTGTGTCTGTGTGTGAACATTAACCATGTTATTAGAAACTGTATTCTATTCAGGTCAGTACCCAGAGGACAGACTAAATTCCCAAAGTGTCTGATATATAAGTTATTAATGAATATTTGTGCTTCTGATTGTATCCTGTCTGTGAACAAATTAATTTCTGAGAATAAATCTGTTCATTCCACTCCTGTTCCTTACTCACTAATATTTCCTTTTTAAATTTCTTGTTAGTTTAATCATTTATATTTAGATTGCTTTGCTTTTAAAAAATAAAAAATAAAAATTATACTCTAGACATTGACGATACAAAAAGAAATAACTCTGGTTAAACTTGGTGATGGACATTGGAGAAGATACTTGGAACCTTGTTAAGATCCAACCATGAAAAATGTGATTTTTGTATTCATTTATTTCATTATATTTTCATTATTTTTGCATGCAAATGCATTCTGTTTTATGTCCCAAACAATCTGGTGAGAACAAAACAAAACCTACATTCACACATCTATCTTGTGATTGTGATGCATGAATTAATGTGCACTGGAAAGTGTGTCTTCTATCTCTTCTATGTATATCTGGGGCGATCATGGCTCAAGAGTTGGCAGTTCGTCTTGAAATCAGAAGGTTGATGGTTTGAGGCCTGGCTCCGACAGTCTCGGTTGTTGTGTCCTTGGGCAAGACACTTCACCCGTTGCCTACTGGTGGTGGTCAGAGGGCCCGGTGGTGCCAGTGTCCGGCAGCCTCGCCTCTGTCAGTGTGCCCCAGGGCAGCTGTGGCTACAGTGTAGCTGCCATTGCCAGTGTGTGAATGGGTGAATGACTGGATATAGTGTAAAGCACTTTGGGGTCCTTGGGGACTGAGTAAAGCGCTATACAAATACAGGCCATTTGTCTCCCATTAACCAGGTTTGAGTTAAAAACGCACTGGTCTGTGGTCTGCTCTTTTAGGGCCTCTAGTTATAAACAGCTCCTATAAACCTAGACTCTGCTTGTTCCAGCACACAGGTTCCTCTGGTTAAAGCCCAATTTAAGAATCCATGAGGAATGATGAGGCTTCAGTTGGTGAGACTTTGATGACTTGTTGTTCAGCACATTGGAGGTTTTTTCACATGATGGCGTGTAGAGCTGAGAGTCCAGACAGGAGTGAGACTGAGATCAGGCACTGACATGAACACATTTAGTAACATCATCAAACAGCAATGTTCCCTCTAATTTTTCATGTGTCTGAGTGAACACACAAACTCCCTGAGCGATCCCTTGGACCACTGTGAGCGACATCAGACGTGTGCACTGTGGTCACACCAGCATCTAATCCATCCAAGTCACATGGTTTATTAAAATAATCAAATTACAGCATTTACATTTATGTTAGACTACTTTTAATTAACTGCTTTAGCCCACTTACAATGAAAATTAAAAAAAAAAAATCTTGTTTCTGACCTGTGTAATATGTTAAAACTATTGGAAGTAAAAATAACTTGAACTCCAATTTTGAAAACACAACTTTCTTTTTTCTTTTTTTAAAGCTCTGACTTGTAGTATGAGTCTGTGGTCTGGGAGAGAGTCTGTAACTCTCTGTCTGCAAAATACAGTTAATTATATAGTTACTGTCACGGCTTGCCTCGGAAAGGAGGACCCAAAATGCTTAAACCGGGCACAAGGGGAGGACACAGGATACCAAAATCAGAATAAACTAGAACAGAGGAAAATAATCATATTAAACACAAAAAATGCAAAAGCCCAGCACCAACTGTCATGACCATGACAGTTACTCTATGAAAAAAGTAACTGACAAAGTTTTTTGCAGCTGTTTACCTAAAAATGCAGCCAAGGCATTTTTTCAATGAACATTTCAAACTATTTACAGAACAATCAGCTGTTCTACATCAAATTTGATGCCACACAAATTATTTGTGCCACTCCAAAAAATAACTTCTGTCCACTATGAGATAAAGGAGAACAACAGCCTGATACCTGCAGGCCTGACAGTAGGAGATGTATCACTGCTGTAACACCTGTAACATTCAGCAGCTGCCTCACTGTTCTGACACACACAACAAAACTATTGACTACACTACACACTAACTACACACTAACTACAGACTAACTACACAAGATTTGCGCTAAATGTCGCAAATCTCTCACGTCTCAAAACACCGCCGTCACTCCTAAAACTTCCCCCTTCCTAAACAGCCCCTTCTGTTTAACATTTACATGCTCCCACTGGCACAGATTATAAAGAACAACAAAATAAACTATCATAGCTGCGCAGATGACACACAAATATATATCACAATGTCACCAGGAGGCCGAGGCCCTGTACAGGCTCTTGCTAAATGCATTGAGGAAATTAATAACTGGTTGTGCCACAATTTTCTCCAGGTAAACAAAACAAAACTGAAGTAATAGTCTTTGGTGCCAATGAAAAACGATTACAGGTCACCAGAGGACTTCAATCTATACACCTAAAAACCACAAACCAGGCGAGAAATTTGGGTGTAGTGATGGATGCAGACCTAAACTTTGAAAAACAAATTAAGACAATAATAAAATCAGCTTACTATCGCCACAAGAAAATATCAAGGATAAAAGATCTTGTCACGGTCCTGGGTCTTATCGACCCAGCATTTTAAGTTCCTTATGTTTTGGTTTATTTTGAATGATGGACTCTTCTTTATGTTTCTCTGGTGCTTTGTTGATTTTTATTATGGATCTGTGTTTCAGTTGTTCTGGTATGTTTCTGCATTATGACTAAGGTTCGGGCTGTATTTTGTTATTATTGCTGGTTTAGTTCAGCGTCTAGTCTGTCTTACTCTGCCGAGTCCGTGTCCTAGTAAAGTGTGTCTTGTTTCCTATTTTATTTTGAAGGTTCTTGTTCCTGTCTTTGTCAGTGTTTCTAGCTTTGTTCCCCCCTGTCTCGTTAGGTCTTATTCCTCCCAGCTGTGTTCCCCTTCTGTCTCTAATTCCTTGATGACTCCCTCAGTGTATTTAAGCCCAGCATGTCTTTGTGTCAGTTAGTGATGGGCAGATGAGGCTTCATGAAGCACTGAAGTGTTTCATCCAATTGGTTCACCCCAGCGCAAAGCGTCTTGAAGCTTTGTTTGCACTAGTAGGACATCTACTGGAAGTAAAAAATATTAGTTGGCATGAATTTGAAAAGTGTGGCAGTTTGCACACAGCCTGTAAATGTCAACAACAAAAGGAGTGTGTAAAACATGTATATTGTAGTGATGGCAGTATACTGTGTATATTTATACTGGCAGTATGGAAAATGATTATTTGGAAATGCTTAAAATGGAAATGATCATTTACTGTGAGGTGTGGTTGGGGTGTGGACAGTGTTTGTGCTTTTGTAACATTGAGGTAAGGACAGTGATTAGTGTTTAGGGGACACATCAGATAAGATAAAACTTTATTAATCCCTCGGGTGGGTTCCTCTGGGAAATTCCAAAAGCACAGCACCGACAGAAATTACAGAGCGTGAGCAGAAAATTATATGTCTGTGAAGGTTCTCAGTCATCCAGGTCATCGCAGTCAAAGGAGTTTGCAAAGAAAAGCGTCTGGACTTCTTTAAGTTGCTTGAAGACGTTTCACCTCTCATCCGAGAAGCTTCTTCAGTTCTAAGGTCAAATGGCCGAGAGTCCCAGATTTAAACCCAGTGGGAGTATCCCCCCAAGGAGGGACAAAGGACCCCCTGGTGATCCTCTAATCACATGCGCCAAGGTGTGAAAGTGGGTGTGGGACCTAATCAGCCAGGGTTTCGGGTGAGCTCATTGTGAAACCTGGCCCCACGTTGTCATGTGAATTCCTGAGGTCAGATGGCCCAGGAGGTTTCACAATCTGTCTAATCATACTGAGAACAGACAAATATGAGGACACAATGTTGACCTCACTGAGAATAATACAGCCGAACAAAGTACAAACAAAGTATCAGCTGACAGCATCTTCAACCCTTCATCCACTGTCTATTCATGATGTCCTTCACTGAAATCAGATTAATAACCAAACAAACACATCAAACTGATTGATCATTGGAGCTGATCCTGATGTTGTGTTTGTTTCTTGGCCTGATTATTCCCTGCAGAGGAAACAGAAGAGAGTCACACAAACAAGCAAATAAACCAACATGAATAATCATGAACTCACTAACTAACCTGTGACTGTGAGCCACACCCTCTTGTATCTCCAGGCGTCCTTGTTGTTGACCTCACAGCCGTATCTCCCACTGTCACCCTCCGTGGGCTGTTGCAGGGTCAGACTGAGGTCTCCGGTGGTCAGCAGGTCTTTCTTCATCTTAGTGCGACCTTTGTAATGGTTGTCCTGTTTGTCAGGATGGTCACAGCCGTTCTCATACACGTGGACCTTCATGTATTCGGGTTCATGACGTTTCCACACCACTTCAGTGTCTCTAGGCAGGTTTGCTGTGGTTTGAAAGGGCAGCAGGACAGACTCCGCCCCCTCCTTCACTTCTACCTGACAGTCTGAGAGGACAACATGTGTTTGAATTATATTTTAATCCACCAGTTTTTGTTTCACTGGTTGGGCCCACGTCCTCGTTTTAGGATTAACAGTATTTTAGTAGGTAAAGGTGAATGCTTGGACATGAATTGAGCTGCGGTTTGGGGAAGGCCTCGAAGGGGACTGACTGCGGCTCCAGGGCCGGGCAGATCCCCATGTACTAAATAGGTAAATGGTAAATGGCCTGTATTTGTATAGCGCTTTACTAGTCCCTAAGGACCCCAAAGCACTTTACATATCCAGTCATTCACCCATTCACACACACATTCACACACTGGTGATGGCAGCTACATTGTAGCCACAGCCACCCTGGGGCGCACTGACAGAGGCGAGGCTGCCGGACACTGGCGCCACCGGGCCCTCTGACCACCACCAAAAATAAATAAATAGGAGTGAAGAAGTTAAAGAATTGAGAAGGAGGGAAGGTGGGGCATGTAAACGAGAATGAACAGTTGCAGAACTTGGGGGAACCTATATAGATCTGCTCCAGAAATTCAGATACATAATCTCCAGTAGATCACTTGCAGTTGCTTTCAATCATAAATATATTTTTGTTTTTTGTTTTTGCATATTTGTCACCCATAAATTTCCCATCATGAAACAATTTAAAATTTTAGACAGAATAACCGTAGTTTCTAACTTGTTTCTAACAAGTTTCTCTTTAGTTCTCTTTAGTTTTCTCTTTAGTTTCTAACTGTTCAAACTTATATTCAAGCATGGCCGTCTCATTAACTGCTGATATTTAACAGTTTCTCTTCCATCGATTTCCCAAAAGTAACATCATTAGTTCCTCCAAACCATCAAACTTTCACACACAATCTGTGAATAAGGATCATCTGCAGCACTGACCTCTGACTTTCAGCTCCACTTTTTTCTCCATAAGCACTTTTTCCTTCCTGTCATAGATGGTGTAGGTGTAGGTGTCTGTGTCAGTTTCTGTGGGGTATGTCAGTGTCAGACTGAGGTCTTCAGTCATTTCTGTTCGGTTCCTGTAACGTCTGTGCGGTTTTTCAGGCTGCTTAGAGTCTTTCTGATACACATGGATGTTCCTGCCATCTCTGTCCTTCCACACAATCTTATTTACCTTAGACAGGTGAACTGTGGCTTTGCAGGGCAGATTGGCAAACTCCACACCTGAACCCACCTCCACCTCATGAACTGAAAGAACAACCAAGGACAACATGAGCTGTACAGCATCAGCAGCACGGATCCTTTAACAGGTTCCTTTCTGAACCTTCTCTCTGTTATGAGCAATGTGCAATGTCACCCGATGCTTTTAAGTTTTGTTTTGAAGCAGGGATACAAATAACAAAGAGATCACAAAAGGGAACTAACATCAATCTAGAAACAGGTGTAACAAAACTGAGAAGTGCTGCGAAATATTACACTCAAAGAATGAGCTCATGGTCTGAGCTGGTGGACCGTGAGGAGTGGAGAGTGAAACCAAAAGCAGACACTTGCAAAAGAAAGTCATTTAAAAAAAAAAGAAAAAAAAAGGCAATGTGTCTATTAATGGCTTGGTGACGCTAAAAAACAAAAGGCAAAATGAGAACCGAGACTTAAAAAAACTAAACTGAGCAAACTAAAGCTAAAACTAACATACAGAACAGGGAAGATGGATTCATGAGCCAGTGGCTGGAAGCCAACCCACTAACTTCAGGAGTGAAACTAAAAACCAGTCTAATAGCGCCCAACATTATTTTGACATAAACTCATTGCTGCCCGAGGCTGCAGCAATGAGTTTATTTCAAAAACAAATCCTGGATATACTGTCCACTTTAATTCTCTTTCTCTTAAGCAGCAAGTGATTAAAGAATTAATAAAAGATTAGTCATTAGAGAAGAAAGCAAAACTCAAAACAGACTCGTGTATCTTGAAGTGTGTTCTTACAAGTCTGTGTGCATACTTCAGTGATGACAACAATGGCATCAAAGAGTTTTTGGTTATCAAGATTTTCCTGTTTTCTTTATTTAAAAGTACTGCATTTGTTTTCCATCATTAGAACGTCATTGATAGTGATAAAGAGTGTGGAACTGATAGGTGACCTAAGTGCTGATGAACCTGCACACCAACAAACTGTCTCAAAGATCCAAAGACTTAAAATGAAGATGCTTCTCACAGGTACTACACTGAACAATCAGCATAATGGCTTTCAGTCTGTTGACACAGGCATTTTCACAACTATTAGTTCATGTGGTTTTGTATCTGAGGAGAAAGGAGATTCATTTGAATGAGAGAAAACAGTGATATTAGTCAATGTTTATAATTGTTATAATTTAACTGTTCTGAAAAAGATGACACACATTTTTTTTCTTTAAACATAATTGTACTGCAGAACAGTGCGACTTACTACAATTCATTTGTTTACTTTATTTCTTGCTCATTTAAAACTACCCTGAGTCTGGTCCATGTCTACATTCCTATTGACTATTGGAAGGGTTAGTCAATAACCCATGACCTTAACCTGGCTACTACTAGTAGTAGCCAGGTTATAATTTAATAATAGAGGTTTCTGTCAGGACTGAATAAGGAGTAGATAGAATAGATCGAAATAATAGATCGAAATAATAAATAAACACTTTAAGAAAATCTAGCTAAATCATTTAATTCATTCACAGTGACAGAGTAATCACAAAATGTGGCTTTAAATTTTTCCATTGTACTTACTTAACACAATTACATAAATATTTACATGTAATTAAAGACATAAAGCACCATTTTAGGCATAAGTATTTGTGTGTGTGGTGCTCCAAACAACTATCGAATATGAGAAATTAATTTGAAATTAATTTAAGTCCTGATTGATTTGGTCCTCCCATCGTGAAAGCTGCAGAGAGAGGGTCTTCATTCAGGAGAATACACAGAGCAGTCATCAGTGCCATCGTTACAATATGACCTCAAGTTACAGACGTGTGTGTGTGTGTGTGTGTGTGTGTGTGTGTGTGTGTGTGTGTGTGTGTGCATGCAGAGGATCAGAGCGTCTTTCTTACTGAGTAAGAGGAGCAGCAGAATCTTCATCCTGCAGTCAAAATCCAGTTAGATCTGATCCTCAGTCAGACTGCAGACACATAAAGCAGGACACTGCAAACACCAGTTTACTTTCAGGTTCACTGTTCAGTCATAGGGGGGTGACCGGGGGTTCCCAGGCAGAGAGTATATAGTGTTACAGTGTTATAGTCCTATTTTTATCTGGGAGAAAATAGAACTAACTAGGAATGCACCAACACAGCAACAACAAACACATGTACCAAACTATTCTGTCTTGTTTATAAAGAGAGAGTGAGCTACAGAGAGCTCAGACTTTCATAATAATATGTAACCAGTGTCACCTGGCAGTCAGCGCCCTTCTCCCTGGGACTGGAAGAGGAGTGACAAAGAAGTGGTGGGTGGGTAAGGAGTAGTCAGCTCTGAGAATTCCAGGGGAAGATGATCTCACTCTGGTGTGAGTGGCTTTGATTTGTGTGAGGCATTTCTTTTTGGTTTTCAGAGACGGGTTATTTAGCATTTTAGGTTTACGAGGTTTCATGGTGGAACTTATCAAGGTCTAGATTTACTGTATATGGAGAAATTAATCAGTGTTTAGTACTTGTTGTTTGTGGTGTAGTATTTTTAACAGTAGTACTTCTACTTCAGTACAGACTGTGTGTACTTTTACCACCTGTGTCTGAGACCTCCTTCAGGGTCCACCTGAAGCTCTCAGTCTGCTGTGGAAAAAGGAAATCCAGGTGAGTTTCTCCTGATCACCTGAGGCCGTCATTACTGTGTGAACCCACACACCACTCCTCACTCCTCCCACCCGCTGCACACAGTCACTGAGTGACGTAATTTCATTGTTTTCTGACAATGACAATAAATATTTGAATTGAATTGAATTGAATTGAGTACAGACCAGCTGATTCCTGTAAAGGGAGAGGCAGCAAAACCAGACAAACAGCTGCAGGGAGAGGCGGAGCAACACCTGAAAAACAAGAACGTCCTTTTGAAAGTGTGAGAGAGCAGCAGCAGAGCTGCAGTCGAGTCCTGTTTGTCTCTAAAAGAAGATTCACTGGAGTCCATCAGGTTTCTCTCAGCAACAGTGGTGAGTGCAGCTGATCACACTTCCTGTTTCTACACAAATCTTCACTCTGTTCACTTCATACTGACTCATCACAGTCACACTGGATCCATAGAAATCTGCTCATGTAAGCACAGATCCACTGTAGGAACATCGAGCTGCTGCTTCAGTCTCACTGTGGCTCTGCTCAGGACTGTGGACTCAGTCTGTGCTCTGGACTTCAGACTGACTCCACACTTCCCGGTTATTCATCACTTCCTGTTCCTATTAGATTGATTCTGGATCTGATTGATCATAAGGATTACAGACGTGAAAACACCTGTTTATTCTTTATTGATATAAAGCCTTTGATACTGTAAACCAGCAGATTTTGGCCAGTACTTCAAAAAGTCATTCAGACATTTTACAAAGAGAGATTATCTGACTTAGTGTATCCTGTAAGAGTCACAGATGTTCCTGAATCATTCAGAAAACAGTCGATGCTGCACTTTATAACTTTGTGTGGAAACATAAATCTCATTATTTAAACAGATGTGTTTAAATCATCCTGATAATCGAGGCTTTAAATATGTCAGAGTTCACACATCAGCTGTGATATTCAAGCTGAACTGGATCAAACATGTCATCAGACACAAACATAGATGATGGTGTTTAATCCCAAAGCTTATTTAAACAAACTGGAGGACAGAATTCCTCCTTAAATGTGATTTTGATCAACAAAATTCACTGATCTCATTTTCACACACAGGCTTTATCATGGTGGCCTCTTCTCTACTAACATAAATCTTTGATCTGGACAAACAAATATATGAAATACAAAAATAAATCAATGTTTTCTGAGGATCCAGAATAATTGAATGATGTATCCCAGCGAGTGACTGGAAAAGTTCATCTTCTTCCATATCCTGAGTTTGTGAGGAGCTGTGATGTTCCAGTATCTGTGAGAGAAAACAGGACAGTTTTTAATGACGCACAACTGGACCAAATATACAAGCTGTGTCCCAAAACGTCGGCTGCATCCTCCAGAGGCCGCATTTGAAGGCCGATTACGTCACAGCCCGGCGCCGAAGGCTGTCCCAATTCGTCGACTCCTTCAAATGCAGCCGACAAATGCGTCCTTCATTTCCCCGAATTTGAAGGATGGGTTGGGTGTGTCCTTCGTGGCCCACCATATCCCAGAATTCATAGCGCGGTCCAGCCAAATTTCAGCTGCCAACAATGGCGGCCGCTACTAAGTTTTAAAATTAGTCTTATTAATCTTTCTGGGTCAGAAAATAAACTTTTAACATATTTTCAGGCGAGAAAGTGGCTGTGTAAACTTCAAATATCTGCTTGGTTTATCAAAACATCGCATATTTGCAAAAGTGCGCCAACGTTTTCGGAGACGTCTGTTACCCACCCGCTCGATAGCAAACCGGGGGATTCAATGGTCGCTCGAGCCGGCGAGAGCAGCGGACTCCCGGCTTCATCGTTTTCAGACCCCCGCTCTTTCGCTACTCAGGTTAAACATGATATATAAGTCACTCGGATAACTTAAAAATGTAATTGTTTGCCTTATTTCGGTGTTTTATTTGTTCGTGAGTAAATCGGGTTGGCTGAGATCAAAGTTATTAGATTAAATAAAACTTTATTAATCCATCGGGTGGGTTCCTCCGGGATTTTCACACAGCTGAATAAACGTCAAAAAGAAAACTGATTAAACAGAAGTGTGAGACGGTCGAGAATTTACGCCAGTGTCCTGTTATATTTTACATAGCAAGGAGCAGACGGCCGAGTTTATTAAACTCCACCGACACAGCGGTGACGCTAATCTGAAGGCTAGACCGTCCCATTTCACAGCCTCGCACTTCCGGCCTTCTCGGTCTTCGAAGGACCCGGCCCACGTAGACCGCGAAGGCCGGGTCCTCCGAAGGATGCAGCCGACGTTTTGGGACACAGCTACAGACACCACTGAATAAACATGTTCTCATAAATGCCATTAATATACTGGATCAAACAGTTAATAACACATTTCTGAGGTTTATGATTCATTGTCCTCCTCACTGTCACTTCTATTGGAACAGTCACTGTTTAATATTAATGGCTCGTTGATCTGGACTTACAATAAGAAGTATTTAGTCACCAACAAGGTCGAAGTTTACTTCACAGTAATTGATGGAATATATCCAACAAACTGATTTATTCAAGTATACAAATGATCTGGATGAAACTTGGACCTTCTGTAAAACAGTCAGAGAAACAATTTCACATCTTTTTAACGACTGTATTTATCTTCATCCCCAAAAGTTGATCCTGTTCATCTGGACGCTGCACTGTACAGCAGACACTACGATGTTAAGTTTGTGTTTGGGATGAACCAGTTTGTGTCTGAGTGTGTTGCTGGGTCTCCACCAGTTACTCTGAGAACTGAAGAAGCTTCTCTGATGAAACATCTTCAAGAAACTTAAAGAAGTCCAGACGCTTTTCTTTCCAAGCTCCTCAGACTACTGACGCTTGTTTCTCTCTTTTTAAAAATGAAATTTAAAGTAAATTTTGAAACAAATGTTTCTTTTCTTTCTCCCTCAGAGTGCAGACATGTCTGCTGCCAGCAATCTGCGATCTGAAGATCAGTTTCTGTGCTCCATCTGTCTGGATGTGTTCACTGATCCAGTCTCTACACCATGTGGACACAACTTCTGCAAAACCTGCATCAGTCAGCACTGGGACATGAATCAGAGCTGTCAGTGTCCCATGTGTAAAGAGACTTTCTACTCTAGACCTCAGCTGAGGGTCAACACCTTCATCTCTGAGATGGTTGCTCAGTTCAGACGTGAAGCTCAGCAGAAAGCCAGCAGCAGCAGCTCAGAGCAACAAGCTGCCAAACCAGGAGAAGTTCCCTGTGACATCTGCACTGGAACCAGACTGAAGGCCCTGAAGTCCTGCCTGGTGTGTCAGACCTCCTACTGTCAGACTCACCTGGAGCCTCATCTGACAGTGAAACGTCTGAAAAGACATCAGCTGATTGATGCTGTGGAGAACCTGGAAGGCAGGATGTGCACGAAGCACGATAAACTTCTGGAGCTGTTCTGTAAGACCGACCAGACATGTGTCTGCATGCTCTGCTCTGTTTTAGACCACAAGAACCACGAGTTTGTTCCTCTGAGAGAAGAATATGAAGGAAAGAAGGCAGAGCTGGAGAAGACAGAGGCTGAGATTCAGCAGATGATCCAGAAGAGACGACTGAAGATTCAGGAGATCACAGAGTCGGTGAAGATGAGTAAAGATGCTGCAGACAGACAGAAAGCAGAAGGTGTTCAGGTCTTCACTGCTCTGATGGAGTCTGTTGAGAGACGCCTGAAGGAGCTCATGAAGGAGATCGAAGACAAACAGGAAACTACAGAGAAACAGGCTGAAGGTCTCATCAAAGATCTGGAACAGGAAATCTCTGAGCTGATGGAGAGAAGCTCTGAGGTGGAGCAGCTCTCACGCTCTGAAGACCACCTCCACCTCCTCCTAAGCTTCTCCTCCCTGAAAGCTGCTCCACCCACCAAGGACTGGACAGAGGTCAGAGTTCATCCACCATCATATGAGGGGACTGTGGGGAGAGCTGTGGATCAGCTGGAGGAGACAATCAGGAAACCCATGAAGAAGAAGCTGTTTGAGGCTGAGCTGCAGAGGGTGCAGCAGTATGAGGTGGATGTGACTCTGGATCCTGATACAGCTCATCCTAAACTCATCCTGTCTGATGATGGAAAACAAGTGTATGATAGTGATGTGGAGAAGAATCTTCCAGACAACCCAGAGAGATTTTCTTACTGTCCTGGTGTTTTAGGAGAGCAGAGTTTCTCTTCAGGCAGATTTTACTTTGAGGTTCAGGTTAAAGGAAAGACTGCCTGGACTTTAGGAGTGGCCACAGAGTCGATCAACAGGAAGGTAAAAATCACACTGTGTCCTCGAAATGGTTTCTGGACTGTAGGGCTGAGAAATGGAAATGAGTACAAAGCTGGTGCTTCCCCTTCAGTCCTCCTCTGTCTTCATCCTGGTCCTGAGAAGGTGGGGGTGTTTGTGGTTTATGAGGAGGGTCTGGTCTCCTTTTATGATGTAGGTGCTGCAGCTCTGATCTACTCCTTTACTGGCTGCTCCTTCACTCACAAACTCCACCCATACTTCAGTCCCTGTAACAATGATGGTGGTAAAAACTCTGCACCTCTGATCATCTGTCCTGTCAATCAAACTGAGTCGATCAACGACTGATTTTATTTGATGAATGATTGATTTTTCTTGAAGGGAACAAATGAACATATTGAGTGTAAATCCTCTACAGTCTCCATGTTTCTATAGAATCTGATCATCAGGACTCTGATTCACACTTTGATTCTCATGGAGTTTGATTTGAACAGAAGAAAAGTTGAATCAGGAAATGTTCCCACTGATGGAGACTCGAGCTGAAGAGCAAATATCAGAGAATAAATGTCCAAAAGCTTCATTTACAATAAAGTTTGTTCAATGCTTTGAGTGAATCCAGACTCATGTGTGGCTGTTATACGGAGCATCAGAGTCCAGCTGAGTTATGTTGGATACAAACTGCTTATTTTGGCTCTGTGAGGATTTTTGTTCACTGAAAACTGATAAGACGGATAATATTCAAAGAACTCTGTAGAGATTCATACATCCATGTTCTCCACCTGCATGTGTGGAGGAGAAAGGTGGAGCACAGACTGCTGCATCCTTCCAGTCACATCATTTTGATGATTATATTTCCATGTTGTGATGATTTGGGTTAAAGAGAAACAGAGTTGAACGGCTGCAGTCACAGCATGAATAAGATGCTGAAGCTGAGCTGTCAGTGAACATGTTTCACTGTGATTTGATTTGAAGAATATAAAGTGTGTGTGGCTGCTGACAGCTGCAGTCTCTGTTAGTCTGCATGTTCAACACACACACAACTTTCCCCCTGAGGCAACGATGCAGCAACAACACAAAGAACAGCTGCACACACACACACACACACACACACACACACCTTTCAGTCTGAACTCTCAAACACACAAACAAACAAACTCTATCAATGTCGTACTGTTAAAGAACACTTTACTGTTTAAGGCAGAATTCCTCCTTCTTCAGTAACAATGATTTGAGGTCACTACCAGTGTCTAGAGTAGGGATGGGTATCGTTTAGGTTTTATCCGATACCAGTGCCAAACCGGTACTTTTGAAACGGTGCCGGTGCTTAAACGGTGCTCAAACCGGTGCTTAAAGAATGGAGAACACAAAATTGGTCCAAAAACCTCTCATGTTCAGCTGTTTTTTTGTAAAAAGATAACAATGTTAGCCTTTTCTGCAGCTATAGGGCATATATGGTATCACTCTTGGCTGGAAGCAGTGCTTAAACAATCTAAAAAACATAAACTTTGTCCAAAAACCTCTCATGTTTAACTGTTTTCCGCTTTTTCTTTGGTCATTTTAGCCTTTTTGGCCAGGGTGAAGGGAGTATCTGCCATCAAACAAGAAGACAGCTGCATGTAACTACGACGGTGTTTGCTAGTTCACCTTACATGCGTTAATGTAATAATGTGGTTAGCCTACTCAACGTGAATTACACACGAACAACATGAAGCTACTCACGCAGAGGAGAACGGCTGCTGCTGCCATCATCATCCGTCATCATTTCTACTACACTAGCAGGGCTAGGGGCCAGGACTCTACTCTTCGGGTTTTTGGGGGATGTTTCTAACTCCGGGTCCGATAACAGGCACCACACCCGCAGTAGATGTGCTCGGTGTGAGGTCTCGCAGCAAGCTATCAAACACGGCAAATTTCTCGGCTTTAAAAAAAATGCTATGCGTCACCAGGTGTTTCATCGGATTCGAGGAGTTACCTCCTTTGACAGTATCACAGTATCAGCTTAAAGCACTTGTTGCAGGCTGCTGAGTTTGCATCTTTTGCTGTGAAGTACAGCCAGACTTTTGATCACTTCGCCTTGGGCATTTTTAATCTGTAGCTCTGCTCTGAAAGAACGTACGTACCTGGGCCCGCCTACTATCCTCGGAAACGTAAAATGATTGGCTAGAATTGGCTCAGGACAAAAAAAAAAAAAAGGACAGAAATGTGCGCTGCTTTTCGGTCTGGTTACTACCGTTTATGTCAGAACCAGTGCCATCATGGCACCGGACACCGGTACCCATCCCTAGTCTACAGTGGTTTTAGCTCAACATACAATTTACTGAAACATTCCTGTGTTTTTTTTAATGCCGTACAAACTATTTTAAAAGAGCTTTGATCACAACATCTTTGCTTTTTCCCCCAATCGGTTATTCCGATTATTTTATCTGGTTTAACTACCAAAGGTTTAAAACTTAACTCTTAACCTGATTTAAACGCTTAATTTCTCATTAACTCAGACTTTTAATTTATTTCCTTGTTTGATGTATTATTTCTTTATCCTGGTTTAATTTTTGCTGATCCTGTTTAACCTGACCTTTGACCTATTAATTTTAACTTAACTGTACTCTTGTTTTGACCTTTGACCTAATTATTATTATTACGCCGTTTTTTCCCCTCCAAAATGACCTCCAACAAGAAAGCCTCATTTCTGCTGTTTAACAGTGAAGAAATGTAAAATGATGCCAAATAAAATTGCAAGATTTCCCCAATTAAAATCAAATTGGCATCTTTTAGCTTTCACCAGCTCATCAATATCAGGCTTCACATCCTGAGCGGCAGCTAACTTCAGGATGTGATTCAAGTGCTTGTGTGTGAGCCTTGAGCGCAGTTTTGTTTTATTTATGCTCATTACAGAGAAAACTTGCTCACAAAGATACGTGGTTCCGAACATGCAGAAAAGTTTTGCAGCGAGGGCCGTCAAGTTGGGGTAACCTGGCAAGAGATTCTGATAGAATGTGTTCAAGCCAGCTGCGGCAAATTTGCCCTTCAAATCCGAGTCACACTGCAAGTCTATTATTTCAAGTTGGATCCTGACGGGCAGGTCAGAGGGATTCACAGTGAACAGCGAGCAAAAAACTTTGAAGTCTTTCTCCAGGTCACCAAAAATCTGAAATCGTTGCTCAAACTCTAGTAACAGTCCCGTTATTTTATCTTTGAACTGCTTCATATCTGCCACACTTTGGATCATGCACGCATTTTTCAGACAGGGGAAGTGAGCTGCATCACCACCAGCGAGCTGCGTCTCCCACAATAACAGCTACAACTTGAAAGAACGTATGCTGTCATAATACTGCGTGACAACTTTGTTGCGTCCTTGCAGCTGTTTGTTCAGGTTATTCAGGTGCTCTGTAACATCCACCATAAATGCAAGGTCCTGCATCCATTCTGCGCAATGAAATTCTAACACTGGTTTGTTCTTTTCTTCCATAAACTGTTCAATTTCTTCTCGTAAATCAAAGAAACGCCTCAGCTCAGCACCTCGGCTCAGCCATCTTACCTCAGTGTGGTATGGCAGGCCATAGATGTGGTCTTTCTCTCTGAGAAGGCTGTCAAACTGACGGTGATTGAGGCTTCTGGATCGGATGAAATTAACAGTTTGGATGACCACCTTCATGACGTTATCCATTTTCAGTGACTTGCAACACAAAGCCTCCTGGTGCAAAATACAGTGAAAAGTCCAAAAATCACGTCCTCCATTTGCAGATTGCACTTTATCTCTGAACTTTTTTACAACGCCTCCTTTCTTCCCGATCATTGAGGGCGCACCATCTGTAGCCAGGCTGACAGCGTGGGACCAGTCCACTCTGATCCTGTCCGCAACTGTGTTTCTTGTCATGTTGAGTACAACAACAAGGCACATAGACCGGAAGGAAGTCGTCGTGACGTCAACGTCCAGCCTTAAGATTTAAAAATATCATTTTTTGTTGTAACCCTCAAACTCATTGGTAATGAAACGATACTTATTTTTCACTTTTTCAAACGACAACATCAGCACTTTTCGTACCTCCGAAAGCGTGAGCGGAACGTTCACTGTGCGGAATTGACACACGCCGAGTCAGACGCTGTACGCTGCTTCAGGAGCAAAGCTATTGTCCGTCAATTTGTCGAAATTATCCTGTGGCTCTTCCCATCGATCTCCCCTTCGCTCACAATTTGCAGATAATTGGTGTCTCTACATGATCGATTGAGTTTCTTAGCTTTCCATCAATGACTATTTCCGGGTCAGAGGTCATTCAACCGCAGCTGCATTTAAAAAATGATTTTGAAGGGAAAAATAAAATCTAATTTGCTTTTGGTCCATGCTTTTATATTTAATTTGTTTGTATTGCAATGTGGCCGTCTGAGAGAAAATACTTTTGAAAGCTTTTGAATACATTTGAAGAAAAAAAGTGTGTTTGTGTATTTTTTCTTTTTTTTAGGCATAAAGACCTTTATATTTTTTAAAAAAATATAAAGGTCATCGATAGTGACACACAACACCACTCTTTTTTTCCACTTTTTAAAGCAGAAAGACACGCTCAAAACCTGAATTTTTGGCTTTACTTTGTTCAATGCTCAAAAATGAAAAAAGGGCGCCACCTGGTGGACAAATAAAAAAATTACAATTTTAAGGCCGGGACTCCAAAATGTTACCCTGGCTTTAAGGATGCGGCTACAAATAGTTCTAATGATGGTGCATTGAAAAATAGCGTTTATAATGGGTTTCAATGGGGCACAAATCGACCACTAGGACCAATAGTGTAAGTTTATTTGTAGCTTAGCCACTGAAGCTAATTTAAGGAAGTCAGACTGAAATTTTAAAATAAAATGTAACAAAACCTTTTTTTTGAAAATTTGGCTATATTCCATTCAACACAGTGCAAATGGCTTGGATTTGAAAAACAAAAAGTCGATTTAGATTGTTTACTAAAATGGAGAGGTTTTATTATTGTCACTTGAATTTTTTTGTTTTTAATTGTTTGTGGTTTTGCAGGCCTAAACTTTCTTTCAGTGTGAACCTGCTGATTTGGGTCTGAAGAACAAACTGATCAGAGATCGAATGGTCATATGACCAATGACCCTATGACCTGCACTGCAGCAAACTGCACTGATTGGTCACTGTTCCCATAGATCAACCATCAGCAGCGCCTTCCAGTGGTGGAAACGGAGATAATAAATGTGCTAAAATGAGGTGCTCAGCAATGAGGCAGATGTGAAAAAACTCACAGCACAGACAGACACTCTATCTTAACCTCCTAAGACCCTAATTCTTCCACTGCATGCATTTTTAATTTCTCTTTGATATTTGGACATATTGGGGCCCAACGTAAAAACAAAGAATTTCCAGCTTTTCTTGTTGCCTTCTTTTTGTTTCTAACAAAAATGAGAGCCACATATGAGCATATTCGTTTAAAATTTTGATAGAACAGTAGCAGTATAATCTCCTTGTAAGTTGATATCAGGCCATTGTAGAGCAAAATTCAGTATTTTGGTCTAAATAACCCAAAATGTGATGTCCATATATGTGGACGCCAGGTCCTAGGAGGTTAAAATCCTCTCTGCAGGTTCCGCGATGCCATCACCTCCACATCACCACAGGTCTGATCCCTGATGTCCCACATTATACAGAGCATACATCAACACAGGGAGTTAATGGAATTACTCCAACAGCAGCACAGAGTACAACTATCCACTGTGAAGGTCCCATTAATGCTGAGCCATATCTGCAGTTTTAGGAGAACATTTACTGCAGTCCAGATGTTTCAGTAAAGCTCTTTCCTATTTCAGCAGATGATGAACAAACCAAACTGAAGGAGAAGAGCCAAGCTGCTAAACTGGTCTGAATATAGTCCAGAACATCAGCCACTGAAAAATCTGGAGCTTTATGAACCCCAAACTACCACAAAGGAGCAGCTAAGATCCAACATCAACTAGAATGGAAACATGTGGCTTTAAACTGCTCCTCAGATAAAACGTTTACAGATTATAGGAATGAAAGCTCAACAAATAATTTCAGATATTTTTTGTACCTATTTGTCTCCAGAACAAGAAACTGTGTTAAAACTCATATGTTCGAACATGGCATTTGTTATGGCCAAATTGTGGTTTGCACAGAAGTCCAACAACAAAACACAGGACTCTTTCCTCGCTCTGAAGGTGCAGGGAACAAACCCGTCCACTGGGAGAAACGCCTGTGAACCCCAAGCTGAAGCAAAAAGCTGAGAGGATATTAGGATAGCCACTCATGCCCGCCGTCATCTCATACAGGTTTTCTAAATCACTCTTTGTCTGGTCCCTCACCCAGGACTATTTTGCCATGGAAAACCCTACCAGGGGGCAGAATCCCCAAACAACATATACCCTGGGATCCATGGGACACACACACCCCTCCATCATGATAAAGTAGCAATTTGTGGAGGGTAATTAGTTCATCTGATAGATGAGCTCATTTCTAGTAACAACACCACAGCAGAGGACAGGTGCAAACTGGACATGAAAGTCAGAACTGCTGAGAAATGTCATTGGTGGATTACTGCCACATCTTTCAGACATCTAAATGAGGCATGAAGTAGTCACCATCACAATGGACTGTAATCACCTCTCGCACAGCTTATTTACACTCATGCAGTCTGGGAGGAGGTACAATAGCATCAGTTGCAGGACCACTCCACAGCTAAATAGGTTTTTTCCACCACAGCAGTCAGACTGCTACACCAGAATATGTAAAGCGCTTGTAAGAGGTGTAATTGTATTTTTAGCTTGCAATATTTTTGTATTTGTGAAAGTTATACTATCTATTGCTTCTTAATATTTGTCAGGTGCTCTTATTTGGTTTCTTATTTACAATATCCCATCTGGCATTGCACTGCTGAATAGTGCTGGGGCTGAGGAGAAACAGAAGAGAGTAGAGGGACTGAAGACAGTAGACATGGTGTAGATGGGAGCAAATAACGTCTGTGATTAAGGGAAACTTGGTCAAATGTTTGTGTAAATTATGTCCAGTGGTTAATTGTATTACCAACATCAAAAAGTCACAAGCAAAGAAAGACCACACCATGGCACATGTTTAAACAAGGAAAGTTTAATCATAAAGAATATTTATTAAACATAACTCCTCTCTGCTGACATCTGGCTACCAGATGTTAGCAGAGAGGACTGTGTTGAAAAGCTTCGAGTAATGATCCGTTCTTTAACACAAGCTTTAATGTTTCAGAAAGCTTCGTTTGGCCACCACTACATTGGGACATTTGAATTGAGTCAGTGGGCAGTCCTTTGAATGAATCGTCAGTCATAAAATAAATTCCTATAAAACCAATGTACCCCAGAAGAGGAGTCCTTTCCATTATACTGTGTTTCCCAAATGTACTTAATAGTACATGGGAACTTCTTGTGTGCTTGCAGTTATTGTTAACTATTATACAAATATTTGATCGGCTTGAATTTATTCTCATTTGACAGTAGTATGTTTAATTATCAAGAAGCAGATAAAAACTGTACATAATCATTTTATCTTCACTTCCAGTAACATCATTAGATCAGGCAATTTTCTTGGTAACGCAAATATTTAGAGAGCCTATCACATTTTAACAACTCAGTTTATGTAGGTTGACAGCCTGCTGAGCATTAAATGGAGAATCGGAATGTGGAAATTATTGAACATTTTGTAATTATCTCAAAACTTTGACATAGTAACTCAAAGTTTACAGTTAATTTAGTAGAGTTTGAGTTATTTCAGTTGTGGAAAACAATGTTTAGCTTTTCTGAATCATGGCAAAATTTCAAATCATTGCATTAATTGTTGTTTTAATCCAGCATCCCATCTTTTTTGAAATTTGATTTATGGCATCATATCATAAGATGACCTCTGCAACAAGATTTCCTAAAAGGAGAGAGAAACTTTCCTACACCTTCAGCAGCATCCTTAAAACTTTCCTCCTCACAGAGAGAATGATGATCTTTTTTCCCTTCCTTATGACCTTGTCTCCCATCAACTTACAATGGCCCCACTGTGTGTATGTGTATGATATACCATAAGGCCCATTTGAGGTGTTACTCTAATTGCATATAACTAAGTGTGAAAGTGATATTGCAATTACTAAAGTGATCAATACATAAGAAAAGAAATCTGCCATGACACCCTCCTGAATCTGAATTGGGTAAGAAGAGGAAAATGGATCTATAAATGCAGTTTATTACATGAATTCTTGGGTATATTAGTTCAATGAATATTTTATATAGACTAATGTATAAATCGTACAGATCAGATCAATAATCAAACAAACATGTCAAACTAAATGATCAGTGGGGCTGATCCTGATGTCTTCTGTGTGTGTCTTGGCCTGATTATTCTCTGCAAATGAAACAGAATAGAGTCACACAAAGAAAGAAATAAAATGTCAAGATCTGCAGGACACAGATGTCTTAAACAAAGAGGACCCAAAGCAGTCAGGTGGAACAGGGAAAGCAAAACTGGACACAATGCACAAGAGACAAGGACTATCAAAATAAAACAGGACACATGGCAGACGTGGAGACCGAGACCCAGACTCAATACTTGACGCAGGAAGAGAACAAACACATGGCATTACAGGGCGGAGAGATACAGAGATTGCTACATGAAGTGACATGATGGACTGAGAGACTGAGGTGATGCTGAAGTCAGAATGAGACAAAGAAGGGAGATACTTGAGGAAATTATACCCTCTACAGGCATCTGACAGACACAAAAGACACGTGATTCTGATAGAAAATTCATAAGCACAAGGTAACTAAATTGTACCAATAGAGACTAGAAACATCAATCACTTAGTCACATCACAACATAAGTAGACAAGACTCAAAGCTTCAAAAACAAAACACTGGGTCAAAGACCGATAACCATGACATTAACAACATGAACTAATTCACTAACTAACCTGTGACTGTGAGCCACAACCTCTTATATCTCCAGGCCTCCTTGTTGTTGACCTGACAGCCGTATTTCCCACTGTCTCCCACTTTGGGGTATTTCAGGGTCAGACTGAGGTCTCCAGATTTCAGTGGGTCATCATTCATCTTAGTGCGACCTTTGTAATGGTCGTCCTGTTTGTCAGGCTGGTCAGAGCCGTTCTCATACACGTGGACTTTCATGTATTCGGGTTCATGGCGTTTCCACAACACTTCAGTGTCTCCAGGCAGGTTTTCTGTGGTTTGAAAGGGCAGACAAACAGACTCCGCCCCCTCCACCACCTCCAGCTTACATTCTGAGAGGACAATAAACACAACATGAGCTGTACAGAGACAAACGTGCATGTAAACAAATTACTTGTTACTGTGATTTTATTTAAATGTAAAAGTTATTTTCAATCCACCAGTTTTTATATTAGATCACAGATGTTTTCTATCATGCAGCGCCATGAAGTATTTTTATTTTGCAAATTTTAAATGGTAGACAAGATACAAAATGAGTTTTACCTTTATTATTTTAGTTGTCAAGGGGAAAAAAGCTATTCAAGCTACCCAACACAATCTTCTTTTTTTTCACTTCACACACTTCCTGATCACAATTACTGAACTGGAACAATAAACAATGTGAGACTGTGGCTCAGCAGGCCTCTGTAGTGGGTGTGGGCCAAAATAGCTTAGCCCCTATTAGCGGCAGCCTCTCCACTATTGATTTTCCCCACCAAACACAAAAACTGGTTATTGGTCACGTCATCCTTAGAAATGTGAAACTGAAGATGCCCACTAACATGAAACACACCATATATGTATGTAAGTGTATTCTAGGAGCCACATGTCAAACTCAGCTGGCTAATCATAAGCATAGGCTTGGCGAGGTTGTACTCACTCACAATTGCTGCAATCAGAGGTCACAACAATGTCAGACTCTGTAGTTTCCTCTGGTCCCTCCCCAATCTGACTAGTAATTACATGCACAGCTCAATGTTATGCTTTAACCACTAAATTTATAAGTGGCTTTAAGAAATTAGGCGGGTCTTTTAGATTCTTGGGAAAACTGGTCTGATGAGGAGAGACAACATCTATCCAACTCTGAATGAAGCAGGTCTCATGAAGAGAAATCTGTCCAATTTGAAACACTGAGGCCAGAGATTTTACACCTCTCTGCAGATTCACTCTGCAGAGAGGTGTGAAGTTATTCATCGCACTGAAGAAATGGGGAACAACCACGGGTTTCTTTTCCAGACTAGCCAGGCTGACAAAGAGTGAGAGCTCTGAAGCCTTGTACTGAATTCTCTTACACTCATCTTACTTCATCAGCTTCTTCACAAAATCTTAGTTACTTTCCCACAAACGTATCTTTGAGCATGGCCGTCTCATTAACTGCTGATATTTACTGAGGCAGTTTCTCTTCCATCGATCTCCCACAAAGAACTTCAGTCATTACTTCCTCCAAACCATCAACTTGTGACAGAGAACCTGTCATACTGACCTTTGACTTTCAGCTCCACTTTTTTCTCCATCAGGACTTTTCCCTCGCTGCTGTAGACGGTGCAGGTGTAGGTGTCTCTGGCTGTGTGTGTGGGGTATTTCAGTGTCAGACTGAGGTCTCCAGTCTTCAGCAGTTCTTTATTCATTTCTGTTCGGTGTCTGTAATGTCGATCCTGTTTTTCTGGATGGTCAGAGCCGTTCTCATACACATGGACGTTCCTGTTATTTCTGTTCTTCCACACAACCTTATTTATTTGAGACAGCTGAACTGTGGCTTTGCAGGGCAGCTTGGCAGACGTCACGCCTGTATCCACCTCCACCTCTTGAACTAAAAGTCAACAAAGCACAACATGAGCTGCACAGCATCAGTAGCACACTTCCTTTGACAGGATGAAGTGAAATATTTACAGTAAAACACGTTGGACTGGTTCCAGTCTGAAATGTGCTCCTTTGCTACATGAACAGAGACTGTGCTGTGTTTGGTGTCCAATCAGCAGCAGAGCTGAACTGAACGTGTCTGTCAGATACAACCAGAGTCAAAGCTGTGAAGAGTCTAAAAGCTCGAGGGAGAGAGAGGGACTCACAGTCTCCGTGGACTGAGTCTGAGTGTTTCTGTAACACACTGATCATCACACACCTGACTGCACTCACAGTGACCATAGACAGGGTAAATGATGGACCTAGCTGTTATGAACAATGTGAAATGTTACCCGTTGCTTTTACGTTTTGTTTTGAAGCTGGAAAATTTCACTATGGTGGCTGTTTGGTTGCAAAACAAATGGGTGTGATTTTAAAAGGTGAGTGTGGATGTGAAAGTGTTCACTCACTGGCCAAAGACTGCTGATTGAAAAGTAATTAATCAATGAATGAATGGACAATAGCATAATAATCGGCTCACAATGAAACATATCACAAAGATTTACAAAATGGTGAATGAAATATTTATTATATTATTTAATTATTCAATGTGATGCTAAATGAGTAACTGTAGGAAGGTTTTTACAGAGATCTGTTAGGGTCCCTGGGTCGTCGACAAAGTGTTTTGTGTTTTTGGTTCTTTGATTTTGTTATTTCATTATATTCTAGCTTTGCTTTATGGGTTTTAGGATTATTCTTAGTTTAGGTTCTCTGGGTGGGGTTTTGTTAGAGTTTTAGTGTTCTGGTTTTCTGTCTGTGATCCATAGTTGCTGTCTCCCCTGTCTGCTGTATCCCCACGTCCAGTCAGTGTCTGCCCTGGTCCCACGTCTCTGTTCCCTCTGTTGTAGTGCCTGCATGTGAGTCTGTGTCTTTTGTTCAGTCTGTGTTATGTGTTTCCTGTTTTACTTTGAAGGTCTCTGTCTTATCTCAGTGTGTTCAGTTTATGCTTCCTTGTCTCGTCAGTTCTGATTTCCCCCAGCTGTGCTCTCCTTCTGTGTCTCATTCCCCTCGTTACTTCCCGGTGTATTTAAACCCTGTGTTTCTCTGAGTCAGTGCCGTGTTGTCCCTCATGCTGTGTGGGTCTCACTGTCAGTTTAGTTTATGAGTTTCCAGTTTAGTTTGCTTTTGTATGACTTTCTCCTGCCAGCAAATAAAGCTGAGTTCATTGTGTTTAAACCTCATACCTGAGTGCCTGCATATTGGGTGCGACTCCTGCCTGCCACACGGCGACCATGACAAGATCAAGTCAGAAACCTGTTCTCTCATAGACGTCTACAGGACCATGAGCCTTTTTGCCTCACCAGCTATCACCAGCAATGGGCTTCAGAGAAAATGCAGCTCTAAGGAACTTCTGCATTAGTTTTGTTTTTCCGAAACAGAACCTGTGTCCATCTTTTATACCCTATATGGCTTAAACTTTCATAAGTTAGAGTTACTGATGCTACTGAACCTACCTACTCAGTCACTTTAATATTATATATTATTTGGCGACAGTAGGAAGGAAGAACTCCCTTTTAACAAGAAAAAACCTCCAGGAGAAACAAGATCAGGGAGTGGCAGCCATCTGCCATGGCTGGTTGGGGTGAGGGGAGGAAGACACAACAAAAGACATTATTTGGTCCTTATGATTAATTTAACAAAAAAAAATTAGCTCCTGCTGATCAAATGTAGTTGATTAATTGAACAACATCAGAGTGAGGACCTCAATATACATAGAGGTTTTGGCAGGGAGAAAGTCTGGAGCATTGACAAAATGTTAAGGACTTAAGAAATCAGCAGTGATCTTCAAGAAACAACTGTTAATGCCCATCAGTCAATGAAGGGTAATATATCATTTCCAGACAATGGGATAATCAGCATTCTGCAGTGAGAAACATTATTCTTAGTGGAAAAACATTTTTATAAAGCTGGATATGAACCACAACGCTTTTGGTTCATCCTCCTGGAATACACATGCTTTGTATAGATGAGAACAAAGTGGACATGCTTGTCCATAATGAAGAGCACCAGGTTTGTAGAAAACCAAATGTAAACACGGTGGTGAAGAGATAATGAGTTAGGCACCATCCGGTCCCCTCTATACCGAAGTATTACAGAGTCAAATGTGAGGCCATCTGTCCTACAGCTGACCCTAACCCTGAGCTGCAGGGACCGAGAGACAGAAGAGACTTGAAGAACAAACTACAGAGACGCAACCTTGACACACACACAGACAGAAAAGGAAACAAACACAGAAACAAGACTGAATACACAAAACGGGACATGGAACACAGAGGAGGCATGATTCCAGAAATCTGAAGATTAGATAACAAACTAAGACCTGAGGATACAAATAACAAAGAGATCACAAAAGGGAACTAACATCAATCTAGAAACAGAACCAGAAACAGGGGTAACAAAACTGAGAAGTGCTGCGAAATATTACACTCAAAGAAGAAACACTGTAGAACTAAGTAATGGATCAATGACACTAAGGACTATGAGGGATAGAAACATTCAGATTTTTTATAGAATTATTGAGTAACACACAGACATACACTCCTACATACCCTCTTTACTTTTCAGCCTTTTATATCCACAAAACATGCCGATACCACAGCAAATAGCCAGGACAACCACAGGAACCGAGACAGCTGAGAGAACTTTGGGCCAGACTGGAGGAGGTGGAGGAGGAGGTTCTGTAATTAGCACAAGCACAAAAAACCTGAACATCATCCAGCAGATTTTGATGAATTAAAGTTCACGTCTCCTCTAACCTCTGTCTACATCGCTGACCTGTGACCTTCAGTTGTAAGTAAGTCCAGCTCACATCTCGTCCAGCGATGCGGAGGATGCAGGTGTAGGTTCCACTGTCAGAGACTGTTTCTCAGAGTGAGGCTGAGGTTTCCAGTTTGCAGAGCATCAGCACTCATTGATGTTCGGTTGGTGTAACGCTGGTTTTGATCATCCAAATCATCACCACTCTTCACACGAACATGGACTGTTGGGATGTTGAGGTCGCTGCGATCCCACACTGCTGCTGTGAACTCACTGGGAGCAGCTAGTAGCTGACAGGGCAGCAGCACAGACTCAGCCCCCTCGTACACCTCCACTGCTGTGGCATGCTGGAAAACTGAGGAGAGAAAATATGAAGCAGATGAATGCAGTGATTTTGTAACATCATGTGAGACAGAATGAGGACCCAAATGCACAAAGATAAAAGGTTAAAGTCTCAAGTCTAGCTACAGATGCAACGATGGTTTGCATTTTCACACTTACAATTTGCTTACTTTGGTGTGAATCCGTTGGTGAGTTTATAAATTTAGTCTTTTTTGCGGCTTGGTTTCTTTTCACACAGAGAGAACTCCCAGTGAACCAGAATCTCTCAGTACAAACCCCATGAGAACATCCAGTCCTCTTACTGGTCAGATGTCCTTATGACAGGGGCGACAAAAGTAAGACAGGACAAAGGTGCTGCCTTCTTCTTCTCCATGATCGCCCAAGGGTAATCATCAAGTTTACGTCTGCACAAATGAAGCAGCACATACTGAACATCATAGACGGTGATTATTGGATAGAGCTGCAAAGGAAGGGTCTTCATTCACAATAATACACACAGCACTCATCAGTGCCGTGGTTTTACAAAATTATCTCAAGTTACAGACATCTGTGTGTGTGTCTGTGTGTGTGTATGCATGCTGAAGATCAGAGCGTCTTTCTTACTGAGTAAGAGGAGCAGCAGAATCTTCATCCTGCAAAATCCAGTTAGATCTGATCCTCAGTCAGACTGCAGACACATAAAGCAGCACACTGCAAACACCAGTTTACTTCCAGGTTCACTGTTCAGTCATGGGGGGGTGACCGGGGGGTTCCCAGGCAGAGAGTATATAGTGTTACAGTGTTATAGTCCTATTTTTATCTGGGAGAAAATAGAACTAACTAGGAATGCACCAACACAGCAACAACAAACACATGTACCAAACTATTCTGTCTTGTTTTTAAAGAGAGAGTGAGCTACAGAGAGATCAGACTTTCATAATAATATGTAACCAGTATCACCTGGCAGTCAGCGACCTTCTCTCTGGGACTGGAAGAGGAGTGAAAAAGAAGTGGTGGGTGGGTAAGGAGTACTCAGCTCTGAGAATTTCAGGAGAAGAGGATCTCAGTAGTACATTACAGAGTGAAACGAGACCCTGATGCTACATACGACATATAAAGGACAAATGCAGGACTACATGTCAGTTAAAATAGTTATTGTGCATGATTTTAAGATCCATGCAGAAGCTAAGAATGACATCTTAGATAGGTATGTAGCTTGAACCTATTCGCTGGAACTTTGAAGACAATGTAATTACACAGCAAGCAAGACACGAGTAAGCAAAGTTCTTTATGTTTCTCGTGCGTGTTCCTTCGCTTGACCCCAGTTGCTCTCGTCTGCTCTCCCGTAACACTGATCTTTTATTGAGGTCACATGAATATGCATAGGTTCATTAACATATGACGTCTACATACACACAAAGTATGTAGTATCCTGCCATTGCATTTGTCCCTCGCCTCTGTCAGTGCACCCAAGGGCGGCTGTGGCTAGAATATAGCTTGCCATCACCAGAGTGTGAATGGGTGTGTGAATGGGTGGATGACTGAATGTGTAAACCACTTTGGGGTCCTAAGGGACTAGTAAAGCGCTATACAAATACAGGCCATTTGTCTCTTTTATCGGTTGGAAAAAAGTTAGCATTCATCCTCCAGCTTCTCTGTGCTAATGTTATGCTAAATTAAGCTGTGTTGCTAGCTAACTCCATCAAATTCAATAAATTCTGTTTACTTGATATTAAACTTTATTGCTACACTTACAACACCGATCATTTTATGAAAGATGAAAGAAGTTAGACTTTTTGTAACTCTAACGGTGTGTTCACACCGAACGCGATAGAGGCAACGGAAAACGCCCCAAACGCCCCTAATTTGACGCGTGCACATCCGCACCTCAACGCATGTCCAAGAAAAATCCATCGCGGCTCAAAATTGCATATTTTTACGCGCGTGAACCGGAAATGTGGAAGGAATGTGGGAGGAAGTTGTGCCAGATGGTATCTTTGCTAGATGGCAGCTGTCGAGCTAGCACTTGAAGAGAGAGTCTCCCTCCTCTATTTACTGTGGAGAGCAGAGCAGCGGCGTTAAGGATGTCCTCGCCGTATCTGGGTCCGTCAGGTCCTCCAGAGGCGTGAGCAGTTTGGTGAGTTTCACCACTTGCTCCAGGAGCTGCGCCTGGATGACAACGATGACAGCGATATCACCGTCTTTCCCTCGGCCAGTTTGAGGACCTGCTGTCCGGCGTCGGTCCCAGCATCGCCCGCCGAGACACCAACTACAGGCGCTCAATCCCACCTGCAGAGCGCCTGTCCATCTGCCTGAGTTTAGTAAAAGTGTTTAATACGGTAGTCCTTTATTGATACCTGTGCTAATATATGCTAAACTATCGTTTATACACTGCTAACATGGATGTGGTATGCTAACAGTGAATGCCGTCGGTGTTTACTGATAGCAAACTGTGGTATGGAGACGACTGTGTATAATATTTCTAGTGATACTCGACAGTTCTCATCAAGTCCCGATTTAATTCAATTTATGCTGTTATCAGTGTTTGCAATGATAGCATGGCTGTGGTGTCTATCAATGTATGCTCTCTGTGTTTGCTGATATCAAACTGGTATGAACTGTGGGTTAATCTTTGTAGTGATACTCACTCCTTTTTTTTTTTATTTAGACCTGGTTTACAACAACTCTTTATTTCTATTAATGTCTTACTTCATTCCTGATTGACATATCTAGGAATTATGAGTGATTGGCTCACTGTAGTCATAAAAGTTGCTACCAATCAAATTATATGTTAAAGTTAAAATAAAACACAACTGACTGTTTTTTGTATTATATCTAATATATTATGTAATTATACTTATATTACAAAATGTTTTATGTAAGATTTATGTTTTGTGATTTAAATCTGACATCACAAAAGTATTTTGGAATTTAAATAATGTATTTTGTAACTGCAGTACACATAATACTAATTTTGAACAATTTTGTCCAGGTCCCTTGCCACCGGGGAATCCTTCAGGACCATCGCGTTCAGTTTCAGAGTTGGTGTGTCCACGGTGTGCCAGATCACCCCCCAGGTAGTGACGGCCATCTGGCTAGTGGACGACTTCATGGCTGTGCCTTCACCTGGAGACTGGCGGTCCATCACAGAGGGATTCCAGGAGCGCTGGAACTTCCCTCTCTGCTTTGGAGCTCTGGATGGGAAGCACGTCCAGACAAAGGCACCCCATATATCATATAGGACACACACACATTGATATACACTAAATATTGATTCCATTTCTTTTTTGTGGTGCCCAAATTTATGCACCTGCATGATTTTGTTTAAACAATTATTGCACACTTTTTGTAATATATATTATATATATATTATATATAATATATATATATTTAACTGACATTTTTTATTGTAACAACCAACGATTTATACAGGAAAATAATGGCTATTAACAAGGTTGCCCAAGCCTTTGCATCCCACTGTATTACTATATTTTGTCATTAGTATAATATGAAATAAATTCTACTTGTGTCAAGTCGTGTGCCAACATTTGCTGTGCAGTAGAACTGAGACATTAGTCATTATAAAAATTTATTTGAAATAATATTAAAATTCTCAAACAGAAAAACATTAAACATAAATATATAAAATATAAGTATTTACAGAGAGACAGGAATAAAAAGGACCCAGCTGCTCTCCAGAGCAGGAACAAGGCTGAGGAGGAAATGCTCCATTGGAGAGTGATGTGGCCTCTTCAGGGACTCCAGGATGGTCAGCTCCACCACTGATGGACCGTCCTGGGACCCGTCCCTCATCTGCCTCGTAGCTGTCCTCCTATGTGGGCTTGTAAAAAACAGCACAAAACACAACGAAATGAGAAGGCTGCTACTAGATTTTCATTTCAACATTGAAAAAAAAAAACCCAGGATATAATCAGATTGGTTGTAGATATTTAGTAAAGTCGATCACAAGGGAATCCCACCTAGTAAAAAGCTATCAGTGCTTGCTGTACATACTTGTGGGTGCAGCAGCAGGAGTTGAGGGACTGGGGAGCAAGGAGAAGCAACAGGGGATGCTCTGCTGCAGAATCAGCTGGTTCTATCAAGACAATATTAAATGTTAACAGGTTGAATACGATAATCATAGAGAAAGTATTTACAGTGGTCCCTCATTTATTGCAGCAGGGTGTCTCAGAATAACTAGCTCCTCGCCACGCACTTTATACACTGTTTTCCCCACACACATGAACATTAGTCACAGTTCTCACAAGCTGATTCTCAAAGTGCAAACCTTTGTAGAGTGCAAAACGTAAAAGTATTATTATGCTGCGTTTTGTCTTCATCTGACTGCCACTTTCGAGCGCCTTTTTCCCTTCCGGTGCAGGTGTCTATTTCCTGACACTGTTCGCATCTATCGCGTTCGGTGTGAACACATTGTTAGACGGTAAACATGGCGAAACTATTCAGGAAAAACGCTGCGTATATATTGCTTATCATGACTCTGATTTTACGTGGCCTAGCAACACAATTTTAAAAACTGGTATATATCACCTTGTTGCTTTGTCTTTAAGTGGTCATGTGATTGGGCTTACCATGACTACTTTATTCTTCCTCAGTCAAACAGCAGCACTCATGCGATTGTTTTGCCCCCTGAGCTCCAGGTGTTGTGCCAAAAAGTGATCATCAGGCAGAAAAAGATTACTGTCCGTGGGAGCACGCAGCTGCTTAAAGCTGTAGCGTCCAGATTACTTACAGCTACTTCCGTGTAACTGATATAAGATGCAGTAAGCTAAACACAGCTTCAACCGTCTGTTTGTTGAAAAATAGTAACGGACCGCATTTTCTTGTTAGTAACTGTAACGGCGTTGTAACGATAGGAATAGTAATTAGTTAGATTACTCGTTACTGAAAAAGTAATGCCGTTAGTAACGCCGTTACTTTTTAGCCGTTATTCCAGTCACTGGTCATGTGGGTTGAGTGATTTAAGGAACATAGGAACTGCAGGTGTAGGTTGAGACCTCTGTATGTTCCTTTTGCCTGGGGGTGTGCACACCACCATGTTGGAACAGCTTACCGGGGCTGTTGTGGCGCCGCTGCAGATGGGTCGCAGTTAGCCTGTTATACTGGGCCTCCGAATCTAAATACACATTTGGGGTTTCAATGGGACTACCAAAAAACAATCACGTCAGTCTTTTTTTCACTGAATTTCAGAGACATCCAAGCTTTAATGTCATCAAGACACACTTCCCTTAGAGGGACTGTGATGGTTGCAGTTACAGTCACACAGTGGTAATATCTACCAAACTTCAGAACTGAGCCCTGTGGGATACCACACAAGAGAGGAGTGTGGGGGCAATACATGGTCACTGAGACTGAAACAGTTTGTCTAAATAAAGAATGCTGATTCATTTCTGATTCACAAGGTCCATATTCAATTCAATTTTGACTCAGACAGTCAGAAATATTATAATTCTGATCATTTATCAAAACATATATATATATTGATACCTATGTATAAAAACAAAGCTGACACTTTTGAGGCTCCATCAGACGTGTATGCATCACGGCAGATGCCTTTGTGTCACTGGTCTCTAAGAGAGAGAGAGAGAGAGAGAGAGCTGTGCGGGAAGCATCAAAAGTAAGAGGAAACTCGTGACAATGTTTTTTGAATGTAAAGTGTTGTTTGATCTTCTTTTGCTGCTGGTTCAATGAATTTTATTTGCAGTGTAATGAAACCTGCGGTTTCAGGACCCAACCCAATGTTGTGCATGCTGTCAGGTCAACAATCTGCGCTTCGTGTTTACATCTTGTTGCGGAATCCATTTTCCTGCTCTTAAATTGTTTGTTGTTTTAGATGCTCGGTGCACTGTAAAATGTAATTCTAGATGTTTGTTATTTCAACATATTATTCTATATCAGTTTGACGATAGATGACTGAAGTTGTTGTTATAACATAGAATTACAAGTTAAAAACGTCCTAATTACACCGAAAAAAGCTAACTTGAAAACTCATGTCCAGCTAAATCAGCAACTTATGTGAACTTGACAATGTGGGTAAGTTGAGCACAGCAGGATTCAAAACTGTCCCACGTGACTGCTATCGAGGTGCATCATGGGGAATTGGCGGTTAACGACATGCTCACTTTACTTTAGGGTTGCTAACCGTCCCTTAAAAAATGGAATCGTCCCGTATTTAGAAACAAAAGTACACGTCCCATATTGAGCTAATAAGGGACGCACTTTGTCCTGTAATACAGTGAGAATCAAAAGTAGTCTATAAATGTTAACGGAATTAACGCTTTGTTTGAAAACATAATTCCCAGCCCCTCTCCTGCTCTGTGACCAATGAGCTGACAGCACACTTGTGACAATTCGAGTATGACAATTCAGATTAGCGCTTATCTCATTGGTCGAGGAAAGGTCGCTTACGGAGAAAATACCGGAAGACAACAGATGACCACAACAAGAAGCATGGCCAACAGGGAAACAAACGCCGACACTGCGGTGCAAGTCTCGGATGACAGTACACCTAAAGCTGGGCAGGCACTGTGCGATTTTTTTCAGTCACGTTATTGAGCTCCTGCTGAAACTGCACGATTGACTCGCAGGGGTTATAAGTTCGTATAGGTCACGATGCAGGGTCTCACACTATACGGCCCGATGCTCTGATGCGACCTGAGTGCTCACACTGTGCCTCCATAAAAAGAAGGTTATAACAGAAAATCTCTCGATCACTCTTCCTCTGTGTCTTTCACTCACACAGACACGCACACCACCACCATCAACTTTGCTAAATTGCTAATGAAAACATTGATCAGGCAACTGTGACTGAGCAGCAATGTAAATCCAACTATTTTCACGGTTGTTGTGGTCGTGATCATTTTGTGAGGCCACATCGAAAAGGCTCGGATGAGCTTTCCAAAGTTCTACAAGTTGTGCCTCCATCACTTGTGTCCAGATCACACGCTGCACCGCCATGCTGCTCCGTCTTTTTCACCGACGTTTACGCGTTTGCGCGTGAGCAGTGTGAGCGGCTGTGGTGACACCCTCACAAGCGATTGATGATTGGGAGCTGGTCATGAGGTGTTAATCGCTTCTCGTTACCCCACGTATACTACACGACGCACGACGAAAGCCAAAATCGGGCCGATCACCAAATTGGTCGCACGACTCAAAAATCGGCTCAAAATGGGCCAAAAATCGCACAGTGTGACCCCAGCTTTAGACCAGTAATGTTTGTTCCCCTCCGAGAAAGAAAAAAGGCTGCAAAAGTACAGGGAGGAATGGGAAAAGGAAAACACCTGGCTGGAAAAAGGTCACCATAACACCTATAAAGCACACTGCACCGTGTGCCGGCGCACTTTTTCCATAGGCATGTTTCTAATGGTGGGTACATGAAGAACATGAGGGGCGTGAAAGCTCGGGGAACCCTTAACCAATTTTTTTGTCCACCAGGCCACAGCAGAAGCAGATATGGTATGTAAACACTGGTTTGTTTTTTTTAAACCCTCTGGTTAAGGTTAATGTGGGCATGTGCAGTGAATATCAGCTCTATGTGGCCAGAAGTGTCATAATGTAATTTATTTTGTGTAATAAACAACTGCAAGGATAGATGATTACAACAAATAGATGACTAATACATAAAAGTAATACATAGATGAATAATGATGAGTTATGATGCGTAATCATGGGAACAAGCGGGTTTACAAACGGGAGCAAAAGCTGAAATAATACCTCACTGAAGCCAATTGTACTAAATGCACTAAATGTGCACTGTTACAAGAATGTTTTTCGTTATATTGTTTTCTATTAATTTATATAATTTTAATGTAACGCTTCCGTTCTTCATAAATCACAGAAGCTCAGAAAGGTTTGGCTTTTCACGGTTTATTCCTGCAGAAGACATACAACACACTCAACAGGTGTCTTCTGATGGTACCAGCTATTGTAGCTCCCTCACAGTGCAAACGCGCGCTGTGTCGACAGACTTACAATCTACTTCTTAATAAAGTAATGTATATACCTTTATATATTGTACATATATTTATTACTTTTTAGATTAGCCATTTTTATATTTTGCTTGTTTTACGTTATTGTATTTTTGCACAACTCTGTTGCTTGTGAAGCTCACACACAAGAATTTCACTCACATGTACTGTACCAGTGTACCTGCACATGTGACGTGACAATAAAAGTGATTTGATTTGATTTGATTTAAAGAAAAGATGGAAAATAATAATTTCTTCAATTTTACAGTCTGCCACACTGAACTTGTATACAAAAAGAAATCTTATTACTTATAAAAATACATTTCACAACCGTATAAAACAAAATAACAGGTTACAGAAGTCTCAGTAAACAGTATCACCGACTAAACATTGCCCTCTAGTGGAAAATTAACGGTAGCGCACTACATTTTCACTTGTTTGTGCTTTACAGACAAGATGACTGTTAACAGCTCACGTACCTGCAGAAGACATACAACACACTCAACAGGTGTCTTCTGATGGTACCAGCTATTGTAGCTCCTACAATGTAAAACAACATCACAAAAAGCACAGAAAAACAGTAAATCCAAATACATTTCCTGCTATGCGCAGCAACCACTAGGGGGCCGACAAAAGCTTACTGCCAAAGAGCATAAATACGGCAGAAACACTGTTTAACAGCAACCACCCTTTGTTTCGGTTACACAGTAACATCCTAACATCAATATAAACCTATATACATCGACATATCGTTAGCTTCATAGCATAATTGCCTAAGTCACTTTGACCAGACAATGACTTAGGCACTTATGCTATGAAGCTAACGATATGAAACTTATATAACAACATTCACACCAGAAATCATAAAAATGCCAGAGCCTTTCATTACAGAACTTACCCTCACAGTGCAAACGGGCGCTGTGAGGAGCGGAAGCCTTAGCAGCTTCCAAACGCTAGAGTGAGATCTGGTTTCTGGGTTTTCAAAATAAAATACAACAAAAAAACATGATAAAATTCACACTTAAAATAATAATTAAGACCAGATAAGTGCATGTTTTTCAGATGTCTTTTTAACTCCGTTACACTCACCCCCACTGAATTTTATCAAATTTGTGCCTCAGGTACCCACACTGGTACGCACCAACCAAACAGAGGTCAAAAAAAATCACAGACACCAACTAAACGTATCCCTAAGGATGAAGTGGGATGGGAGCAGCGCTAAACTCCCAACCCAGCAACTGGCAGCGGAGTGCCCGAAATACACCCTACTAATAACCCCCCTACAAGGTGTGTACCACGGCTCAAAAGGAAAAACAAAATACAAAAATGTGGAGTACATAACAGCAAGTACAAATCCCATCACTCAGGTATGGATATAAACAGAACATTCAGTCAGAGAAGGACGGAATCAAGGACTTACAAACTGACTTCACATCAAACCTGTCGCGAACCACGACTTGATTTGACATAGTCTGGATCAGTCTATTCACCGGTTTGACAAGTCGCCCAAGTCTGGTTCTGATCTGGGAAGCATTCCCGGTTTGGCTATAGTCAACCATCGGGGACTGAGCAGCAACGGCAGGAGCAACTACATCCACCGCTACATCATGTGTAGTAGAGCATACTTGTACACCCTCCCCACAGCTCGTAGCAATATTGACCTCCTGGGACGTCGTGCTAGAACCAGCTCGGTCGAAGTCCACTCCAACAGATAAGCCAGATGCAGCCGGCAAGACTGAATCCACGCTTGAAACATCAGTAACATCTCCCACAGACCGGCTGGACTCCGTCAACTGCGACACCCATGCAATTGTCCTATCTCCAGGGTCCAAAGGTTCAGAGACAACCTCCAGGTCAGCTGTCCCATCCATGGCATCGGGTGAGCGGTTACCATGAGCACCAACACAGCTCACAGCAGGGGCATCCGAATCCCCCTCCCCAGAGGCAGCCCCATCATCATCTTCAGGCGCCATGTTCACATCCCACGTAGAGGAGACGTGGTCCGAGGTTCCAACATCATCCTCCAGGGGCAGGAAATTCGCCACCAACAGCAGATTCCGATGGACCACTCTCTCTCGTCCGGAAACAGAATCACGGATCTTGAAAGTGTGAGTATCAGGGTTCACATCGATCACGGTGTAGACCGTTGACTCCCACCGATCAGCAACCTTCTTCTTTCCCCTCTCTTTCCTGTTGGCAACCAGGACTCTGTCACCAACCTCAATCCTGGAACCCTTCACTCTCCTGTTATAGAGTTGCGAATGACGACGCTTCTCCTGCGCAGCTCGGGCGCGTGCAATGACCATTGCTTCCTTCACATCTTCCCTGAGGGAAACCACATACCTGTCATAACAGGTAACAGCAGGATCGCTCAGGACAGAGCGGAACAGAATGTCAACCGGGGGCGTGCGGCCAAACATCAGGTAAAACGGTGCAAATCCAGTTGTCTCATGTGCGGTACATGAACGTCAAAGTCTGTAGCCGACGTGGCCAGTCCACTTTCGAATCTGGTGGTAGAGCACGAATCATTCCACCCAGAGTCCGGTTAAAGCGCTCCACACTCCCATTCCCCATCGGGTGGTAAGGCGTCGTGTGTGTCTTCTTCACACCAGAGACTCTGAGGAGCTCACTTATCAATTGGCTCTCAAAATTAGCACCCTGGTCGCTGTGTATCCTTTCCGGAAACCCGAATACACAGAAGTACCTGTCCCAGAGAAGCCTTGCAACCTGTTTAGCCGACTGGTCCTTGCATGGGAAGGCCTGCGCCCAGCCAGTGAAGTGGTCTGTGATGACCAAGACGTCGACGGACTTGTTGTGTGAGGCCTCAGCCGACCAAAAGTCAATGCAGACCAACTCCAACGGTCTGGACGAGGACACGCTGACCAAAGGAGCATGCCCCTCTGGTTCGATAGTTTTACTGACTACACAGCGCTGGCATCCCCGTACATGGTCTCTCACGTCACGCCCAAGGTTCAACCAGAAAAATCTCTTTCTAGCTAGGTCTAAACTCCTGAACTGGCCCTGGTGACCGGCATCATCATGGATCCCTCGGAGGACCTCAGCCTTCAACGAGTCAGGAACCACGAACTGCAGTCGTCTGCTACCTGATATCTGGTCTCTGGAGACTCTGTACAACACACCGTTGTTGAGGACCAGCTTCTCCCAGTGGCTCAGGTATCTTTTAACAAGGACTGGGTCCCCTACCCACTCTCTCCTCGAGGGTCTCCTGTGTCTCTCAACGTAGAAGACGACGCGGGACAGCGCTGCATCCTGCAGCTGTGCATCCCTAAGTTCTCTCTCCGAATAGGCAGGTAAGGCTTCCAGACCGGGGGACACCATCTGTGGCAGGTGATGCAGAACCTCTATTGCTCTCCCTCTTGAGCCGACATCCCACTCGACATGTGACTGCAAAACAGCTGCGACAGCGTCTTCAGCCAGAACCAAGGGATTCGGACTCTGCGTGCATTGGGACACGATGGAAGCTCCACCACCGGATCTTACATTTGCCTCGCAGTCGGTGGATGACCGAAACGCCCTCTGGATTGATGCATGTGAAACATCTTTTGCCTCATCAAGGAAGTCTGCATACCTCTCAGCCAGCAGTCTGTCACTTACATTATCCTTCACAAAAGGCAATCGGCTCAGGGCATCTGCCACAATGTTCTGACGGCCTGGGACATATTTAATGTCAAAGTCATAGCTTGCAAGTTTAGCTACCCAACGTTGTTCACAACAGTCCAGCTTTGGCTTGGTTAAAATGTGGGTCAAGGGGTTGTTATCAGTCCAGACGGTGAACTTGTGACCTTTGAGCCAATGACTGAACTTGTCGCAGACCGACCACTTTAACGCCAGAAACTCCAGTCTGTGTGCTGGATAGTTTCTTTGAGACTGAGACAGTGATTTGCTGGCAAAAGCAATCGGTCTGGGCTTAGTTCCACCGTCCTGGATTTGAGCCAATACTGCTCCAATGCCATCCAGTGATGCATCTGTTGACAACAAGAAGGGGCGAGAGAAGTCTGGGTGAGCCAAAACGACTGTATTTAACATCAAGCTCTTGAGCTTCTCAAAAGCCTCCTCTTCTCTGGATGTCCAATCCGAAGCACTCAACTTCCTGCACGGCCACCTCACCTTAGTTGTTCCCTTGCCCTTCTTCACAGCACCTCTCAGGAGCTCGAACAGAGGTCTGGCAACAGCAGAGTACATGGGGACAAAGTGTTGGTAGTAATTAATCATCCCCAAAAATGATCTGACCTTTCGTTGGGAAGGAGTCACTCCATCAGTGTCCATGAGGTCCACGCTCCTCATGTTCGTGATAACTTCAACTTTGGATGGGTCTGTTGATACCCCATTTCGATCGATGATGTGACCGAGGAACTTCACAGATTTGAAGCCAGCTTCAAGTTATGCCCGCGCAGCCTCTCAAACACCATTTCCAGGCGCTGCAAGGCAGTGTCCTCGTCTGGAGCAAACACCAAGAGATCATCCAGGTAACACAACAGGCTCAAATAATTCTGGTCACCAAAGATGCTGGTCATCATGCGCATGAAGCTCGCAGGGCTGTTGCACAGACCCTGCGGCAGCCGATTATACTTATATAGACCCATGGGCGTGGTGAAGGCAGAATATTTCCTGTCATCTTCATGCAGCATCATGTTGTAGAAGCCAGACGTCAAGTCCATGGTACTGAACAGGCTGTTTCCCCCCAAGGCAGCCAGACAATCTGCTTGATGTGGAAGAGGATGGGCATCCTTCAGGGTTCTCTTGTTGAGCCAGCGGAAATCATTGCAAATGCGTAGATCACCTATCTTTTTCCACACGAGCACTAATTGGGGTTGCATACTCACTGGTCGATTTCCTGATGATGTCCCTCTCCTCCATCTCAGTCAACACTTGTCTCAGCTTCTGGTACTGACTCGGGGGCACACGCCTGTAGGGAAGTCTGAACGGTCTGTTATCGGAGAGGCGGATGCGGTGCACAAAGTCTTTGGCTTTCCCGCAGTCGAGATGATGGCGGGAAAAGACATCCTCGTACTGCAAAACCAGGTCAGCCATCCTCTCTTTACACTGTTTCGATGTCTCACAGGACTCTACGTCAACATCCCCAAGCCCAACAAGTTTGAGTTTCTCCTCCATGTTGGTGGGTGTGACTTGTGGCGACATGGCCGACTGATGGCTGCTAGCCAGAGTTGTCTCCTGGAGCGCTGAAGCATCAAAGTCCTCAAGCGCCACACAGGAGTACACGTCTGCTAGTTTGGCGTTACGCCGCAGGTGTACAGGCTACTCAGACATATTGATCAGTTTCAATGGGACCCATCTGTCACCCCACAAGGGAGTAACCAATCTAGCAACCAAAATCCCTCTGGGTGCTGAGCGGGATGACGAGGGCTCTGTCATCACTGTGCTGCCAGGGGAGACATCGATGTTCTTTGGTAGTTTTCCCCATAACAGATATTCGCGACCCGGTTCAAGGGACACAGCTGAGTTACACCTAACTGTGCCTACTCTGTCCGGGACGTCCGAATCTTTCCATGGGGTCAAACCAGAAAGCATCGACAGAAAGTTTTCAGTCTCAAGGTTGGTCTTAGAGCAATTACTAGAGACTGTGTTCCAGTAGGGCTCACAACGTTTAGACTGGTGTAATATGTGCTTAATGACGTTCGTCCCCAGTATCAAGTCATCAAGCTGCCCTTGAACCACCAGGATGGGAACTATCATTCTGCAGCCATACACCTCCATCTCCACATTGAGGGCATACTTAGGCTTTACACGTAGTCCTCCACACCCAACAAGAGTCACATCCACTTTGATAACATCTTGATCAGTTATCAGTCCAGACTCACGCAGCGTCACCTCGGCTGCTTCATTCATGCTGCAGGCCATGGATCCACTGTCCAGCATACCACCCATTTCCAAAAGCCCACCAAAAGTGACCGGAGTGTAGAAAAGACTGTTACTATTGCCGACTTTGTGAATGTTTTGAAAAATAACTTCAGAATCCTTGCATTTTTGTCTGGCCTCTTCATACACTGACTCCGCATCACCGATATCAACAGTTTGGGAGTTTCCCGTAAGACCTGCACTGCCTCCCACCGAATACAGGTCAGCTAGTTTCCCTCCGGCTGGACCTGGGTAGACGCACTAGCCGGGCAGGACAACCGAACATGGCCAGGAGCAAAGCATGAAAAGCACAGTTTATCAGATATGCAGTGTGATGTTGTGGTATGTCTCGGATCACTGCAGACTTTGCAGGCATCCTCTCTCCTCCGTCTATTTCGTGAGAACTGATTAAACACTCCTCTCCCTGGTGTCTGAGCGTTGTGGTGCTGCATTCTCTCCATCATGGCCTGAAACATATCTACCATCTGACCCATGAGCCTTTCCTCTGACTGTTGAAGATTTTGGCTCACCGCAGTCGAAGGGGAGAAACTCGGGCTACCGATGAGGGGCTCTCGTGTTGCGGTGGAGGGGAACGAGTTCACCAACCCCTGAAAACCTGAGGATGGGGGCGAGAAGCTTCGGGAGCATCCCTCCGGCGCAGCAGCTGCAGGTGAGGCATTCGGGTGCACGGCCGTGATCGTAGAATTACAGCCCTTCAACTGCGCAGCGCCGCTGGCTCTGCCATTAGCTCTCACCTCCCTCTGATAATCATCAATCCTTTGTTGTACGTCCCGAGCAGTCCACTCATGGACAGGCTTGCACTTGAAGACATAAGACAACTCGGGGTCAGGACAATGTTTTACGAACATACATGCTACTTCATGGGTTAAAGGGGTCGCTGTCTGCCCCTGTCTGCGTAGCCCCTCTATGGCTAGTTCAGCAGCCTTGTTCAGTCTTATCCAATAATCTACCGGGTTTTCACCTCTGGTAGGGAGTGTTGCATAGAAGTCAGCAAGAGGGAGGCACGATGAAGAGTCACTGAAATAATGGCGAAGGACACCAAAGATCAGATCAGGTTTCTGTTTGACATCAAGACCTGGGTCACTACGAAGAGCCACTCTGACCACATCTCTGGCCTTCCCCATTAAGTGGCTAATAATTTCATCAGCCTGACCATGAATGGGGACCTCTTGCTTCCATAGATAAGTCGTTGCCATGTCAATCCAGTCCTGGACCGAACATCTGTCTGTGCCATCACCCCTAAAAATTTGAAGCTCCTTATTGGGCTTAACATGAACAGTTACATGTGGTACATCTCGAGCGGTACTGTTACATTGCTCAGTTTGAGTCTTAGAGTCACCAGTCAGATTCACAACACCAGCTGACAACAGTTTAGTAACAATGGATTCACCTATCTGGGCTCCTATTTGCTCAACCATGTCAGTAAAGCTGTGTACAGCATCACTGTCTCTAATCGGAGTGGAAACTTGAGGCAAATCACCCATACCCCTACCGATGGAAATAAAACTTGGGCTTTGGCCTAGCCCAGTGTCACTGCTCACAGGACCAAACTGTGTGACATTACTGGTGTCAACTGCATGAACTAGTCCGGCACCTCTACCCTTAGGTAGTACTGGAGTGACAAATTTATCCATCCTCAAGTCACACACTTAAGATAATACCTGCACGTGCACTCCGTTAGGGAGAGAAAAAAAAAAACAGATAAAAATAAGAGAAATAACAGTATAATAGCAGCAAAACGAGGGAAAGAAAAAAAATAATAACAATAATGTCCAAAAAGGACAGAACGACTGAAACTGTCGGAGCCGGGGCTCAAACCGGCAACCTTCCGATTATAAGATGAACTGTCAACTCTTGAGTCACGATTCAGTCATCCACCCATGTGTGTGAATGACTGAATGTGTAAAGCGCTTTGAGTCCTTAGGGGACTAATAAAGCGCTATACAAATACAGGCCATTTACCATTTAAATTGAAAATTTTGTTTGAATTCTGCAATTGAAGACATGCTCAGTTATTTATGAACATGGTCTTTGTTTAAAGCAAGAAATGGATTTGTAACATGGGGGTGCATATCTCATTCTGAAAAAATTTTAACAGCTAATAAGTGTTACCCAAAGCAAATCACCATCATCCAAGGCATCAGTACGGCTCTTCTTTGGAAAGACATGAATTCTTAAGCACAACGGATATTATGTAATTGTAATTGTGCAATTTTATTTTATTTTTTTGTCTTTTATAGCCAACAGGTATTGAAGACACGTTTTCTAAGAAGATGAAAATTGGCATTGTGATGGTGAAAGAAGACATCATCGATGTGTTGGTCGTCCTTGAGGCGGCAGTAATTCTGTCTAATCTGAGGAATTCTCAAGTGCCATTTCCATGCTGATGGGCCTTCTTTTTGCCCTCAACATAGACTATCCAAAAGAACTTAAGGGCATCTTTGAAGTCATTCAGAATGTCCTAATGAACATTGGTGGAAGGCAGTGCATCTCACTAGTGCATGGTCTAAGAAACAGACTCTTGCAGAAAGCCATGCAGAACTGTAATTGTATGCTCACAGCATACAATTGCCTTAGTGTTAAGGACAGTTTTTATTTTACTGTTTGTTTGTTTTTTTATTCTTGCAAGTTCTCATTCTCACTTTTGTATGTCACTAAATGACTACACTTTACATTCCAAATTAAATTAGACAATTACTCATTTGTTCATGGTTTAAGAAACTTATGTGAACAACAATAGGGCTTTGGAGTTGACATCACGCCACAGTGCATTGTGGGATCGAGGTGCCATGTGGCCACAAATAAAAAACAAACACACTGTGTTGGAAGCAGGACTGCCAGAACCATGCTTAAAATCAGCGCAAAAGACAAAGGGCTGTATCGCGACCGATTGCGCCCAGATGCCAGATGGCCTGCCGCCGTTGTCCTATCCCGATATCGTCGCGTACCTTGTCTGTGGAGTCAGCGCATACACGGCGAATCATTTTCGGAATTATAAATTCCTGGAGGCGCACATCTAATTCACAAACGGTTGGGTACAAGATTTGGCCGTTTTTAAGCCTCCACGTTGTGAGTACGTTGACCATATGACCAAGATACAGCCAGAGGTTGCCAGCTGTGCGTTGCCATGTAAATAGTTTGTATTTCATGTGTATGTACTTGCTAAGTACATGTGAACAGATCTTGAATAAAAAAAAATATACATACTTTTCTTTTCTGTTTCATATTTCATATGCTGGTGTGCCTGCAATAATGCCAAATAGTAAGCTACTCCATCAACATGACGTGGTTCTGCAGCATCACACATTAGGATGTTTTATCTAATTATCTATGACCTCAGTGCATTCAAAATAACACTAAAAGCCTATTAAGAAAGATATGAATTTATTTAGAACTCACCGGAAAGAAAATGCCGCAAGCAAACCAACAAAAAATTAGGGATGGCAGAGAACTCGATATCCGCTCGTGTGAGCGCTGCAATCCAAGCCTGATGTCTTCGTTTAGTAATATCGGACACATGAGATCCCTCCCGTTGCCTCCAGGAGGGGAAACGATGAAAAGAGAATCCATTTTCCAGCTTCTTGCCTTCCCTGTCATGTGATCTAACATTGCAACTGACAACACAGCACGTACGAACCATAGCTAACGCTTCCATGTGCTTTCTTTGGCCTACTGTCATGGTGGGAGGGGGCGTGGCCCCACTCCTGTGACATCACGCTCCAAAGGTCTATATAATGGTGGACTCTGCAGATGCTTATCTCATGCAAGTCAGTAGTTTTTCCTTTGCTTTGCAATTGAGCAGACTCAAACTAATGTTTCTGAAATATTCATATTATCAAATGTTTCAGAAGCATGCACTCATTTTCAGAAATATTGGTTCTGTGGAATTTGTTGCAATTGTAAACGAAGACAAATGCAAGAGTTTGATGTCTTAGTTGTTATAAACTGATCTTTACTGTCACTTATCAAAGGTTTTGTACTCTTTTAATATTTCAAGTTTTATGCTAACAGGTGTGACTGAGCACAATGAAGTTTAAAAATTTTGCAAATGTAAAGAATAACTTTTATAAAATAGCAAGTGTCCCGTTGATACATTACATTAATGCAGACTTTATGTTGTTACTTGACAAGAATCACTACTCCTCCTAGAGTATTGGTCAGAATTTAATCTTCACCCAAACTGGGCTCAAGACCAAGTTCAAATTTATTGTTTCACAGGGAGCAGCCTTTGAGTTTTGATGGATTGTGAGCCTGATGAGCTACATCACTGATTTTTCTGTTTCTCAGATGACTAAGATGGCACAATAAATGGTGAATGTTGGGTGCTCATGAGTAATTGTTTTGTCATGTTCTTAAAACAAACTTTCTGCCTGAAATGATCAGATACAATAATTAATTAATGGAATCTGTGGGGGGTTTTTCTGTAAACAACAGAAAATTAATTTAAAGATATTTAAACCTGAGATCTAAGATAAACCTAACAGGTAGGAAGCTAAAACAAACCAACCTAAAATGTTCAATACACATTTTTCTTTACATCCAGTCAATCAACTCTGATAATTAAAATGAAACTGATTTACAAGTTCACTCAGCTACCTTAAGGAGCTCAGTTAATTAATAAACTTAAATCAACTTAGCTAACAGATTATGTTAGTTAAGCTAAAATAGATTCCTAAGTTAAAAGAACTACTAAAGTATTTGAATTAACTAAAAAACCCAAGTCAACTGAACTAGGACAAGAGTTTAAACAATAGATTATTTTAATTTAGCTGAAAGGGTTTTTCCAAGTAAAAATGACAATTAAAGGAGTTGAACTGACTAACAAATCTCAGTCAACTAAACTAAGACGAAGGTTTAGACAACATGTGATTTTTCATCAACATAACATTTGGTTGTGTTACAAGAACAAACTCTATTTCTTGACTTAACTTTTTAAGGCAGCCCTTTACCTGATATTTGTAAGTTGAAACAACAACTTAGTTATATTTTACAGTGTACTTGTTAAATAAAATAAAATAAAAAAATAACTTTGTTGAAGAAAATCTACAAACTTTTTTTATGTTCCAGCCTCAGGAACTCTGACACAGTCACACCTGCTGTAGTATTTACACCTCTGATGAAATCTCACAAGTGTTAGCTTTATTTTGATGCCAATATTGTATAGTCAGAGTGTAAGAAAAAAAATACTAAATTCATTTTCTACATGTCATTTTCAAGCGGGAAGCTCAGAAAACCCAGTTGTACAGGTTTTAAACAGGTTTTAAACTCAGTCTGAGCAGTCAGATGACATATTTGTAAACAACCACATGAAGGTGTGACCCTCTCACACTCTTTAGGCATTAAGTTCCGCCTCCTTCCAGTAAGCAGCTCACCTGTGTGTCCGTGTTTAGTGTCCAGGTGTGGAGTGGAGCTTGTTGTTGGTGTGTGTGTTTGAAGAAACTGTAAGTTTGCTTTGTTTCCTAGTTCAACAGGTTGTTTGTGCTCTGTGATGTTTGGATCAGTTGTTCAGTTCTTATTTCAGGACAAACTTTGATCACTGTTTGTCTTCAAACTTGATTATTGGTTGTTGATTGACTGGAATCAAACGGTTTTATGAACATTCATTCAGAGAGTTTCTGCTGCTGCTCACAAATCTGATAACAGGAGAAGTTGGTCCCATGCTGACGGGCACAGACAAGGAAAACACTTGGCATGGCCTGTTCTCCTTGTAAATCATATGACCACTATTATTTAAAGTCAAACTCACATGAGCAGTTTAGCTGCAGGGCAGGTGTGACACAACCTCATTGTTCAGGTGTGAGTCACACAGTGTGAGAGAGACAATGATGTTTTTCTGTATTTGGGTTGAGTTTTGAGAAGCTGTATTTAAAAAAAAAGATCGGTTTGTACACAGACAGTAAAAAGGCTGCTTTTTGATAAAGGAAAAGTTGTTAGTGCAGCTCTGCTTTGTTTCATCAAAGAGACTTTTTTCTGCTTTAGCGAGAGACACTTTTTTTCTGAAAGTGTTTGGAGCATTTGTTGTTTCTGAAACGTGAGCTGGAGTAAATATGATCAGGAATGCTTGTATTCGATACTTTCTTTGTGAAAATCCCCCTCCTCTGCATCACCCATTTTTTCATCACCTCTTTTTCCATCAGAAGCAGAGCACTGACTCGTTCCAGATAGCAGCTCGTTTCTTTCTAAATACAACATACAGCAAGTCTGGACTCAAATACTTGTCATGAACCGAGCACAGCAGTATCATCTTGATGCATTCTCAATCATCCAGGAAAGTAAATTTCCAAAATTTAATTCTGTTCATCTGGATGTAGCGTTGTGTCTTCATTCCACCTACTTCACATACAAGGGTCAGTTCTACAGGCAGAAACATGGGTGTGCCATGGGCTCCCCAGTTTCACCCATTGTGGCCAATTTGTACATGGAAGAAGTGGAAAAGAGGGCTTTGCTATCCTACCCTGGAACACCACCAAGCCATTGGTTCAGATATGTGGATGACACCTGGGTGAAAATCAAATCTCAGGACGTACTACATTTCACGGATCACATTAACTCGGTGGACCGACACATCAAATTCACCAGGGAGGATATGAAAAGTGGCAGGTTAGCCTTCTTAGACTGTGAGATTTCCATCAGTAATGGGGGACATCTAAAAGCTGACGTGTACCGTAAACCTACGCATACGGATCAGTATCTAAGGTTTGACTCTCATCATCCACTGGAGCACAAACTGGGTGTCATCAGGACGCTCCAACACAGAGCGAACACCATCCCCACTGACACAGCAGCCAGGGAGGCAGAAGAACAGCATATCAAGAAGGCCCTGAGTAAATGTGGTTATCCCAGCTGGACCTTTGTCAAAGCTGGGAAGGCTCCTAAAGAAAGCTCCAGCCGATCCAGGAGAGAAGGACAACCGCTGCCCAGGCGAAAACCTGTAGTGATCCCATATGTGTCAGGAGTATCAGAGCAGTTGAGATGCATTTTTTCTAAACACCGGGTCTCTGTGGCTTTTAAACCCCAAAACACGCTGCGCCAAAAACTGGTCCACCCCAAGGATCGGGTCCCCTGACACAAACAGAGTAACATAGTGTATGCTGTTAAGTGCCAGGAGGATTGCCAGATTTATACATCGGGGAAACCAAACAACCTCTAGCGAAGCGGATGGCACAACACAGAAGAGCAACCTCATCAGGCCAGGACTCTGCAGTCTATTTACACCTACAGGCCAGTGGACACTCTTTCAACGATGAGGATGTACACATCCTGGACAGGGAGGAACGCTGGTTTGAGCGCGGAGTCAAGGAGGCCATTTATGTGAAAAGACCATCTCTGAATCGAGGAGGGGGCCTAAGGGTACATCTGTCACCATCTTACAATGCTGTGATTGCAGCCATTCCCCAACTCTCTGTGAATTGATCAGTGGTCTTTGATCAGTGGGTTTTGGTCAGTGATTGTTGATCAATGGTCATGAGAATTTGCATAATTATGATTAAGGAACTGACCTCACAGCCCATTGTTCCTTCAGTGGGCTGGTTTCAGTCATTATGCAAATGTACTGTTCAAAAGATTTGGGGAAACCTGCAGTCAGCTGAGACTGAAGAAGTCACTTGGATGAGTGACGAAACGTTTCTCCCACAAAAGGCTACGTCCAGATGAACAGATTCAACTTTTGGAGACAGCAGCATAGCATCATGTTTAAGATCTACCTCATGGTACTTTATGTGGCAGTGATACCTGCAGTGAGCAGGGCTTCGTCTAAGGGGGGCATGGGGTGTTCTCGATATATTTGTTTCAAGTGTTTGGTTATATTATTTGGCAGGTTACATTCATGTGTAATATAAATAAAATATGATTTTAATTAAATTGTATTCATGTATGAAGGATTTAGTGTACCCAAGTGCTTTGGGGTCCTTAGGGAGTTGTAAAGCGCTATACAAATACAGACCATTTACCATTTTTACGATTTGTACTCATTATGTTCCACAGGCCATTAAAATAGAAAACTAAAACTTAGGCTAAGAGACTTTTTTTTTTTTTAATGGAAGAAAAGAGGACTTTTAGCTTTAAAACATTTAATATGAATTAAACACTTTTTGTAAATTTAAATTATTAAAATAGTTAATGGAAAGTATTAAGCAGTTCATTTTATTTCTTTAGAATATTTATTATTGCCCTATAATAAGAAAACCATATTTCTTATGGGATTACTCAATCAGTGAATAGAATAATGAGTAAAATAGTCAAGTCAGTCAAAAAGGTGGAACCATTTAGAAATTCATGCACGTCTGTTCCTTGTTCATTGTGTATTCAAGGCATAATGCAGAATAGTTTGTTTTTCTCTACATTTGATTTAAATAATGTATTGATTTTTCAAAATAATATTGGCTTGTAGCTGTAGTAAGTTGATGGCTACAGTGACTGTTTAGCTTTTATGGGATCAAATAGTTTTACTTATATTTTTGTTATATTAATGCTATTATAATTGACATGTTTTATTTTTATTTTATTTTTATTCAAAGAGTTTGAACACTTTGAAAGCCTTATTCTTTAGTTATTAAACTATTTAATAAGTGATCAACATATTGATTACTCTGCCTTACAAATACTTGGGTACACCATTTGAAAGCTTTACTTTTTGCATTTTTCACCTTGACTCTGTAACTCAACAAATAAAAAAGTTTTTTTTTCTTTTAATCTATTGTCCACCCGGCTGTTCCTCAGTTTTTGATCTGATTCAGTGCTGAGTTCAGATAAAATAATCATACTAGATAATTTTATTATCAGTGTAGATGCTATAAATGAAAGTCTAAACTCTGCATTTAATTCATTAATGAAATATTATATATTCTGTCAAAATGAGCCCACCCACCACTTTGATTTAACTTTGAGTTTTACATCCAATGCCTTTCCTTACACTAAATCCCAAGGTAAGTTTTCAAAGACATCAAATGAATGACTTACTGCACTTTGAAGTCACCTGATCTTAGTAGTTGATGTAAACATGAATGATTTGTGTTTCCTCTGCAGGTGAAGGTAGAAAGTGTGTGTGAGCTGATGTGAATTGAGCAGCATGGATCAGTGTGAGGACAGAGAGGAGGGAGTCCCTCCCTCTAAAAGCACTCTGTGTGGGGAACATGAGAGCCAGACCAAAGCTCAGAGGTGAGATGACCATCTCTAACTGTCCATGACTCTTCTCCATGTCACAGCTCAGCACTCACATCACTGCTCCATCATTATTCACAGGAACCAACAAGGAAGAAAACGCAAACATGAACCTGAACCCAGCTGTGTGTCCTGTAAGAGTGACTCATCTAATGATCGCTACATTCATTTTAAAGTCAAGCAGGTGTCTCCTACAGAGAGGCGAGCTGTTATAAACATAAAGTCTTTGATTTCTGACTTAAATGAACTGCTTGATGTTGTTTCCTGGTCAAAGGAAGTCACTGAGCGAGGAATTCCTTTATTCTATAAAACATGTCCAACATTCAAACTCCTGCTGCTCACACAGTAGTCAATCAATAGTCCTGCACACTGTAAATGACTGTGTTTACCTCTGGGTTGAGCTCTGTTCTTAATTTAGTTTGGAGTTTCCTTCTGCTCATGCTCAGCTGCAAAGCAGTTTCTCTTTGGGATGATGAAGGTATTCTAAGTCTTTGTGAGCTTCTGTGGCTGCAAATGAAAAACACATTCTTCTCTCACAGGATCAACGGGAGACCTGCTGAACTTGATTCTGGACCCAGCTGTGTAAACACTGTGTTGAATGATGTCATTAATAGATTTCAACAAAAACAGTCACCAAGAAAGATGTAAGTTAAAGTCAGTATTATAATGTCTAAAATTACAAGTCCTTGATTGAATATTTGAGCTTTAATTATCAGGATCCAAACTGAACCTGGACCCAGCTGTGTGACCTTTAGGAGTGAACGGTCTATGAGTGAACCCATTAATTTTAAAGATCAGCCTGTGTCTGCTGCAGAGAGGTGAGCTGTTAGTAACATGAAATCTTTGATTTAACTGCTTGATGTTGTTGGATATAAACTGCAGTGCAAACACCCTCAATCCCCTTTAAACTGTCTCTTAAAAACAAGCCTTTCGTTTCTAAACAACTGAAAATCATAGGATCATATACAACCAGCTGCAATATGAATATGGTTAAGAATGGTAAAACACATGAGTATAATTTGTATATTTGATTTTCTGTTCATCATTTTATTATCTGAAAGGAAAACTCAGGCCAATGAGGTCAGTAGCAAAAGTGACTATGCCCACATCTTTTAGCTGCTAAAATCACCTAAAATTTCAACAACCAACAGATGCTGTCATTCACGTCGAGATGTGTGTGTGTGTGTGTGTGTGTGATTTTATGGTGAGTAAAAATGTCTCAATGTGAACTACATCCCACAATTCCTCCACAGAGTGGACCAGCAGAGCTCAGAGGTTCCCAGTGGTCAGTCTTCCAAGCAGCATCAAACACAGCTGGACTCCATATTTATGGTCTGTAAATGTACAACAACTACTTTTACATCTATTGTGTTCACAGTCATCTCCATGCTGCTCTCTGTAGACCAGTGGATTGCCAGTGTGTCCAACATGGATCTGATGTTTGGCTGCATGATTTCAGTGTCTAACTGGGGTAACGTCTACAGTAATCTGGATAAATTAAAAATGCTCCACGTCCATACTATCATTTTCAATTATTTATAAAAAGTTTTTTATCCATACTGAAATGACTAAAAACACTTACGTTCTGTACTGCACATGCGTAAAAAATAAGATTCTTCGACCTGCGTCAGTTCTGTCTGCTGTTTATTTACTTTCCGGCTCTTTGAAACATTGTGGCAAAATGTCGAAGAAAATCAACAAGTTTTTTAAATGAACTGACAATGAGTTGAAGTTGTTGCTGTGAGTAGCACAAAAGTACAAAGATGCAAAAGCGAGCGCAAATATAGACTACAATGCCTTCCACCATCTTCGTTGAATTAGTTACATGAATGAATCATATGAGTCATTGTTCTTAAAAGCCTCCGTTTTTGCACACACTGCGACGCAAATAGGGCGTTTTTAAATGTATCCACTTTGAAGAGCGTTTTTAAAAAGCTCAGTTTTCCTTGACCAGAAACACCATCTCAGTGTGGACAGAAGGCCAAAACGGAGAGAAAAAGATCTTTTTTTAAATGAAAATGTATTAGTGTGATCATGGAATGGATCATTCCTAACGTATTCTGTTCCAGCTGCTGGAGGACAACATCATCACTTTTGTGAAGAACGAGCTGAAGAAGATCCAGAAGGTTCTGGGTCTAGATTACCCAGAATGCTTAGAGAGTCAGAGAGTGGATGATAAGAAGGGGAGGAGCAGCAGAGAGGCATTTGTGAAGATAACACTGGACTTCCTGAGGAGAATGAAACAGGAGGAGCTGGCTGACCGTCTGCAGAGCAGTAAGACGATTTCAATCAAGATTTAAGCAGTTCGGTGAATAAGAATTTGCTAATATCTCAAGAGAGATTTACATTAATTTAATTTAATTTATTTTAATTATTTCTTTATGTGGTCAAATTTATCATGAGCACTTTGTAAAATGACCTTTTTAAAATATATATATATATATTATATTTCAGAACTTTCAGCTTCAGTTTGTTGGCATGAACATAAAACTAAACTAAAAAATAAGTTCCAGTATGTCTTCGAGGGAATCACTAAAGCAGGAAACCCAACCTTTCTGAATCAGATCTACACAGAGCTCTACATCACAGAGGGAGGGACTGCAGAGGTTAGTCATGAACATGAGGTCAGACAGATTGAAACAGCATCCTGGAACCTAGACAGACCAGAAACAATAATCAGACAAGAAGACATACTTAAAGCCTCACCTGGAAGACATGAACCAATCAGAATAGTGCTGACAAAGGGAGTGGCTGGCACTGGGAAAACAGTCTTAACACAGAAATACACCCTGGACTGGGCTGAAGACAAAGCCAACCAGGACATCCAGTTCATATTTCCATTCACTTTCAGAGAGCTGAATGTGCTGAAAGAGGAAAAGTTCAGCTTGGTGGAACTTGTTCATCACTTCTTTACTGAAACCAAAGAAGCAGGAATCTGCAGCTTTGAAGACTTCCAGGTTGTGTTCATCTTTGATGGTCTGGATGAGTGTCGACTTCCTCTGGACTTCCACAAAACTACAATCCTAACTGACCCTAGAAAGTCCACCTCAGTGGATGTGCTGCTGATAAACCTCATCAGGGGGAAACTGCTTCCCTCTGCTCGCCTCTGGATAACCACACAACCTGCAGCAGCCAATCAGATTCCTCCTGATTGTGTTGACATGGTGACAGAGGTCAGAGGGTTCACTGACCCACAGAAGGAGGAGTACTTCAGGAAGAGGTTCAGAGATGAGGAGCAGGCCAGCAGGATCATCTCCCACATCAAGACATCACGAAGCCTCCACATCATGTGCCACATCCCAGTCTTCTGTTGGATCACTGCTACAGTTCTGGAGGATGTGCTGAAAACCAGAGAGGGAGGGCAGCTGCCCAAGACCCTGACTGAGATGTACATCCACTTCCTGGTGGTTCAGGCCAAAGTGAAGAGGGTCAAGTATGATGGAGGAGCTGAGACAGATCCACACTGGAGTCCAGAGAGCAGGAAGATGATGGAGTCCCTGGGAAAACTGGCTTTTGATCAGCTGCAGAAAGGAAACCTGATCTTCTATGAATCAGACCTGACAGAGTGTGGCATCGATATCAGAGCAGCCTCAGTGTACTCAGGAGTGTTCACACAGGTCTTTAAAGAGGAGAGAGGACTGTACCAGGACAAGGTGTTCTGCTTCATCCATCTGAGTGTTCAGGAGTTTCTGGCTGCTCTTCATGTCCATCTGACCTTCATCAACTCTGGACTCAATCTGCTGGAAGATCAAAAAACAACCTTCCAGAAATCTGAAAGAAGTGAATCTGTAGAAAAACCCTTCTACCAGAGTGCTGTGGACAAGGCCTTACAGAGTCCAAATGGAGTCTTTGACTTGTTCCTCCGCTTCCTCTTGGGTCTTTCACTGCAGACCAATCAGACTCTCCTACGAGGTCTGCTGACACAGATAGAAAGTACCTCACAGACCAACCAAGAAACAGTCCAGTACATCAAGAAGAAGCTCACTGAGAAGCTGCCTGCAGAGAAAACCATCAATCTGTTCCACTGTCTGAATGAACTGAATGATCGTTCTCTAGTGGAGGAGATCCAACAGTCCCTGAGATCAGGAAGTCTCTCCACAGATGAACTGTCTCCTGCTCAGTGGTCAGCTCTGGTCTTCATCTTACTGTCATCAGAAAAAGATCTGGAAGTGTTTGACCTAAAGAAATACTCTGCTTCAGAGGAGGCTCTTCTGAAGCTGCTGCCAGTGGTCAAAGCCTCCAACAAAGCTCTGTAAGTACATATATATTCATACCTTAATTTCTAAAAGGATGTTTTTTATATATTTTTAATTACAAAATGCAGATTACAATGCATTTTTAAATTTTTGGTTGTTTTTGTGGGTTCTCTCCCGGTTCTCCGGCTTCCTCCCGCAGTCCAAAGAGGTGGGGTTAGGTGAACTGTTAATTCTAGATTGCCCATAGGTTTGAATGTCAGTGCAAATGCTTGGTGGTATCTCTACGTTAGCCCTGGGTGAGAGTTCCAAGAGCTTTTGCCTGCCTCTCTCCCTTCTGTAACTAGGTCAGGCTCCAACCACTCCACAACCCTGAGAAAAAGGGTAATTCTCAGGATCAGTGCCCTGCTTAGTTGAAGATATGACTTTACTTTTCAAATGTTACAGTCACTTATATACCCAGGTGCTTCAGTTGCTGGTGAAGTGAATCTTAGTCATTATGTTGCATTTGGTTTCCTGCTGTCAGCACTTAAAAACAATCTTATTCACCGATTCCTAGAAATCAGTTTCTGTCCACTTATTCAGTGTAGATTGACTTCAGTTTGTCCCTGTGGTTAACAAAATTCATAATCAGTGTTCTGGAAGGAGTATTGTTAATTCTCTCAGATCTGATCTGGTGTTCTCTATCCAAAATAATTTAGCTGTCATACTCTTTAAACAGGGACACATTTTTATAAATTTCATATTTGACAGACTAAATGCAGTAAGAAGTCCTCATTCCTCAGCAAGAAAGCAATGATTTTGTACTATTTGTTATTGTCCACTATCATATTCCAGAATCAGACTCTGGAATGTACAAATGGGTGTAAGAAGATTTTATTGGTAATTGTAAACCAGAAATTGTCTATAAAAGTTTTAGCACTTGTTTCACAAAACCTATGCATATGTAGTGGACATAGTGGAGTTCAAAAGGACAGAGTGGTGCCTTTAGCAGGCGTCCTTAAATTGGCTAATCAAAAGAAAGTAGGCTTTTAGGAAGGCTTAAGGGGAAGAAGCTAAACGAGCTAGGATAACGGATGAATTCAGACGCTAAAACAAGGTCAAGTATGTAATGAAAAGTATTGGTTTGAACCTAAATTAAAAGTATTGGCCATTTAGCAACACTAATTGTATATTTTACAATTAGAAATATGAACAGGGCCTGTGCCCCTGCAGGTACTGAACTAGAGTTACTAAATGAACCAGCTCCTTACTGGTTTACATTTAATTATAGAGTTATGATTAGATTTTTACTGGTACAATTCCAAATCTTTAAATGTTTTTCCAGATTAAAATGTATTTGTAAGTTAATAAAGACTTGTGCTCCACA